>NW_028234432.1:3071381-3073881 GCF_977035675.1 Penaeus japonicus | reverse complement strand
GATATCTTTTTTTGTTCTAAAATATTTTGAGCTGTGACAAAAAACAAAAACAAAAAAAAATGTACTGTAATACCAAAACGAGATCTTGTAATGTGTGAGTGGATGAGTGGAAGTGGATGGATATATGCATTTGTGCGTGTGCGTGTGTGTGCGTGTGGATGTGCGTGTGCGTGTGCGTGTGTGTGTGTGTGTGTGTAATTATATGTGAGCATGCATGTGTGTCTTTGAGTGTGTGAGTGCATGTATACCGTATCTCATACACATGCTGATCATAAAAATGTATGTGATATGTATATCTATCTATATACATATATATTTACATACATACATACATGTACATAAATATGTATATAATATATATATATATTATATAATATAATATATATATATTCATATATATATTATATACATATATATTACATATTCATATATATAATATATATATATATATATATATATATATATATATATATATATATATATTATTATATATCATATATATACACATACATATATATTACATATGTATATATATACACACATATACATAAAAAAATATATACATATTATATATAAACATATACATATATATGTGTATATATATATACATACATACATACATATATGTATATATATATGTGTATATATATATATATATATATATATATATATATATATATATATATATATATATATATATATATATATATATATATATATATATAACATATAAAATATATAAAACATATAAAATATATAATACATAATATATAATATATAATATATAATATATGTATGATGTATGTATATGTATATGTATATGTATGTGTATGTGTGTTTATGTGTATGTGTGTATGTGTGTATGTGTATGTATGCATATGTATATGTATATGTATGTATATGTATATGTATGTATATGTATATGTATGTATATGTCTATGTATGTATATGTATATGTGTATGCATATGTATATATATATATATATGTATGTATGTGTATATGTATGCATGTGTATATGTATGTGTATGTGCATGTGTGTGTATGTATGTATATATTCGCTTACACAAACACCCATAAATGTTTTGTTTGTATGTGATTTACTCGAGTTATCATCACAGCCTTTTTAACTAAAAACATGCTACCTTAAGCAAGTTTCATCAATGTCTCTTTCAGTCTTGCAGACCTCGGTAAACGAGCAGTGAGCAGAATGAATCTGTTACTTGATTAACTGAAGGCCGTTCTGTTCTCATGGATAATATGCTAAATCAGCAGCCATATTTCACTATTTTGAACAACCCATTTACACTGCATTTCATCTACCATACATGAACTATGACTCAGCTTTAAGTAACAAGAAATCAAATTTACATGGCATATGATGGATAGGACACCAATAACAGAACATTCAGTGCCATTGAACAAAGACCTCAGCACCAGGAACAAGTTTTACCAACAGATGCTGTTGAGCACAGCAATGTTTAGCAGCACTGCACCACATCCAGCAGAAGTGCACTGTATGAAGCCAAGCCAAGTCTGTCTAATGTATAACAGTGATGGAGATTTCAGTTCTGTTTTCATGCCATTAAAAGTGAATCTTTGTCTAGATGATGAGGCAGTATGGCAGGGTTGGTTGGCTAGCTCACTGCTTGGGGTCATCCTTCCCTCTTGGCTTGTTACTAGAGCTTGGGTCCATGCCTTGAGCAGTGGACGAGCGAGGGACCAGCAAGATACTCCCGTCAGCTGATTGCTGCAGAGAGTACTCGTGTGGAGAGTATGGATTGCCATCAGGATCACGCAGACTCTGAGAGTAGAAGAACAAAAGAAAGAAGAAAGAATTAGAAGCATTCTCATACTACTTAAATAACCATGAAAATAAAGAAACATTGTGACATTACTGAATATTCTACATCTGTTTCACAATATTAAACACTTACCTGGAATATGTGTCGGTACAAGAGTGAAAACTTGTGTTTAATGCGGGTTCGCTCTGTGCTCAAGTACTCATATTCATTGTACAGCTCATTTTTACGGTTCTGAATGGCTTTCACCTCATCTGCCAAGTGCAGAATCTGATCCAGCTTCCGTTTACGACAATTTTGGGCAGCAACCTGTTAGAATAATATGAAATCAGTAAAACTGGTGTAAAGTAAATGACATATCAAAAGCAGGTAACCTCATGAGTATGGTATAGTTGTTTACTTTTGAGTTTCCCATAAAATACATGTAATATTTATAATATACACTTGTTAACACAATATGCCATAGGTGGCACTTTGCTGGTTCTTTAATTCAATAAATACTGTCCCCTATATGTTAACTTATATACAAGAAAGAACTGCAAATTAGTTAAATGGCTCAAAATAACCAGTTGTGTCTTTTTCAGTACTGGTACACATGAGAGTGAGAGTGAGAGTGAGAGTGAGAGAGAGAGAGAGAAAGGGAGAGGGAGAGAGAAAGAGAGAGGGAGAGAGAGGAAGAGAAAGAGAGAGGGAGAGAGAG
>NW_028234432.1:3056381-3058881 GCF_977035675.1 Penaeus japonicus | reverse complement strand
AAACATCCTAGAACTAAGTGTCACATGTTTGTTATGTTCCTGGCAGAAGCAGGAGTATGTGAAAATACCTCCCATCATGAATTGGTTAAAAGTCAACCTAATTATGTACGTCCTCTTAATTATACATTTAGCGCATGATAAACTGCAAAGATACAATTAGTTTGGTGATAAATAAATGTTTTTTTGTCACCTCTGCATTCAACTGAAACTGTGAAGTAAATATCAAATGAAACTAAATAGAAATATTCTCTAATCTGCTTGAGATTAGGTTTAAGTCCTCTCTTTCTCATGTACTTGCCATCAAAAGAAACAAGCTTGTTCATCTTTTGGAATCGGAAACTTTTTGATGCATTATCAGTACCATATGAAAAATGTTCCTAATTGTTTTCCACTTCCCTGTTATCTAGCATGCTGTACTCCTTTTTCCTTATCACCATGATAAGCCTTCCTCAATTCACAGCTTCCTGATACTCTGACATCAATCATTCTATGTAAGGATAAAAAGAGATGAAAAACTCATTGGTGTACTACTCACCTCCTTGGGAGCGGAAGTCCATGGTGCAAGAATACTTCATCTCAGCAGGATCCAAGGCAGTGGCTCCCTCCATGCTTTGGATGCCAGGCGGTGGGTAGTGGCCTCCATAGCCTCCAACGTCTCCAACACCTGCGCTGCTGCCACCTCCCATGCCACCAGTTGCTCCTGATATCAAAAGAAATGTAAATAATACTTGTTATATTCATCATGTATGATAGAGGTAAATAATCAATTTCAAACAAACTTCGATTCTTACTAAATAAATCCTCCTCTACTCATCATTGCATCTTGCAATACTTTTTGATTCCAATTACTGTCATAGTAATGAACTCATGTTCAATTTCAATTTTAAGTTTAGGAGTCACATGCTTTTATTAACCCACACAGGACGGGTGGTACAGCATGTGTACCGCGCATTCAAAAGCCCAGTTGCCGGGCGGCACAGTATTGTGCCAGCTATTCAATTCTAATATTCCAAGCCCGGCTTCTGAAGCCCTAGGCTTTGGATCCCCCGTCGGGAATGGGTTAATGCCTTTTTTCAAGGGGGTATAAAGATTCTTTTTACACATGATGTATATACGCTTTTTACTGCAAGTACTACATGGACAGGCTTAAGCCAATCCTTTTTCCCTTTACCTTGCATCATTTTGTATGGGTTCTAACTTGGATCAACTTAAATGTACTCAGACTTTGTGACCTTTTACCCTAAGATATTAGCCTGGGGTAGGCATCTTAAGATGTCTGTTTTCTATCATTTTCCACTTATGGTACGGTATACATACATATAAGTCTACATATGATATATTAGTGTAGTGATTATAATCAGCATTAGGTATGACAGTGTATCAAAATTGAATGAATCAATTGCTTGTAATTTAACTCATTCAGTCAACTGCGTGTCATGTACGCATTGACACCTATCCGCAATGGGTTCGTAAAATTAAAAATGCTTTAAGAAAGTGATCTCACTCTCAAAGGGTACTTAGTGACTATATTTTTGAAGATTACATATGTAAATCACACATAATACACAGGATGTCTAATATATGTCTTTCACATGACAAATAGTGAAATACACACACAGTTACCTTTTACATCAGAAATATCTATATTTTGACACTATGTTTTGTTCATATAAATCTTTTGTAAGAATATAGAACCAAATAAGTTATAAACAACATAGCATTTAGCACAATAAGGGCATTTTAAGAACATGATCCATACCAGGAACCCTCAGAGACTATATGATTATAAGCTGAAAAAAGTGTACTCCTAGCTGAACCATTAAACTTCTCCTTTGAATTTTCACTGACTCACCTTGTAGATTATCATGAAAGTATCTCTTGTCTCTGCCAAACATGTGTTGCTTCTTCAATGGTACTGGTGGCATTCTGTGGGGATCCTCAGGCCCATAGCGATAGCTTCCTGCACTGTAGTCTCCACTCTGGTTTCGACTGCCATTGTCTACAGACCACCATTTGCGTTAACACATAGCATAAGTGCACTTTTGAATTTGTAGTGCTTGTATTTTTTATTGTTTATTTATTTTCTCTTAAAAGTGTATAACTGATCTTTATTAAGAGAAATCCACCACAGCTGGATTCTACTCTACCATCACCAATTATATATTCATGCATCATCAACTATTTTAAGCTATAGCTACTTCAAAGGAATCAGAGAAGGTGGCTTTAAAATTTAAAAAATATCATTATTCTACTACACAATGTAATATGTCAATACAATACTGAAATAATTATGAACACTAAAAAGCTTTAGGTGAAATGTAATGCAAGATGTCAAGATATGAAACTTTCTCAAATGAATAGTCTGAAATGGTCTGATGATTGTGATATAATGGTCATCATCTGTCAATTTGGATGTTTAGTATTAGAAGCTGCTCTTACTAATGAATCCTGTTTCCTAAAAAAAACCTCTTGTTCTGCAAGATATTTGTAATGTAAATGT
>NW_028234432.1:3033881-3046381 GCF_977035675.1 Penaeus japonicus | reverse complement strand
GAGAGAGAGAACCAAGAAACAATAATCGGAAAGATAAACTAAGAGAAAAACAAAAATAAAAGAACCAATCAAAAATAGAGCAAAAAAGAAGGGCAGATACGCAAGGCATGAAAAGGCGATGCCACACACTGCCACGTTCGCATTTCCACAGTGGCTGCGTGTGACACGTACCCTCTTATTACTAAGGAGGTGCTCGCATTCTCCTTCCGTCGCTCTCTCTGTATTTATCTAACTGTCCGATCCTCGGGTCCGGGAGGAAGGGAAAAGAGAGGGAGGAAGGGAGGGAGAGGAGAGAGGGGGAAAATGTGGGAGGGAGAGGAGAGAGGGGGAAAAGGTGGGAGGGAGAGGAGAGAGAGAGAGGGAAAAGGTGGAAGGGAAAGGAGAGAGAAGGAAAAAGTGGGAGAGAGAGGGAAAAGGTGGGAGGGAGAGGAGAGAGAGGGAAAAGGTGGGAGAGAGAGGAGAGAGAGGGAAAAGGTGGGAGAGAGGGGGAAAAGGTGGGAGGGAAGGAGGAAGGGAGGGAGAGGAGAGAGGGGGAAAAGGTGGGAGGGAGAGGAGAGAGAAGGAAAAAGTGGGAGAGAGAGAGAAAAGGTGGGAGGGAGAGGAGAGAGAGAGAGGGAAAAGGTGGAAGGGAAAGGAGAGAGAGGGAAAAGGTGGGAGGGAGAGGAGAGAGAGAGAGGGAAAAGGTGGAAGGGAAAGGAGAGAGAGGGAAAAGGTGGAAGGGAAAGGAGAGAGAGGGAAAAGGTGGGAGAGAGAGGAGAGAGAGGGAAAAGGTGGGAGAGAGAGAGGAGAGAGAGGGAAAAGGTGGGAGGGAGAGGAGAGAGAGGGAAAAGGTGGGAGGGAGAGGAGAGAGAGGGAAAAGGTGGGAGGGAGAGGAGAGAGGGGGAAAAGGTGGGAGGGAGAGGAAAGAAAGGGAAAAGGTGGGAGGGAGAGGAAAGAAAGGGAAAAGGTGGGAGGGAGAGGAAAGAAAGGGAAAAGGTGGGAGGGAGAGGAGAGAGGGGGAAAAGGTGGGAGGGAGAGGAGAGAGAGGGAAAAGGTGGGAGGGAGAGGAGAGAGGGGGAAAAGGTGGGTGGGAGGGAGAGGAGAGAGGGGGAAAAGGTGGGAGGGAGAGGAGAGAGGGGGGAAAGGTGGGAGGGAGAGGAGAGAGGGGGAAAAGGTGGGAGGGAGAGGAGAGAGGGGGGAAAGGTGGGAGGGAGAGGAGAGAGGGGGAAAAGGTGGGAGGGAGAGAAGAGAGAAGGAAAAAGTGGGAGGGAAAGAAAAGGTGGGAGGGAGAGGAGAGAGAGAGAGAGAGAGGGAAAAGGTGGAAGGGAAAGGAGAGAGAGGGTAAAGGTGAGAGAGAGGAGAGAGGGGGAAAAGGTGGGAGGGAGAGGAGAGAGAAGGAAAAAGTGGGAGAGAGAGGAGAGAGAAGGAAAAAGTGGGAGAGAGAGGAGAGAGAAGGAAAAAGTGGGAGAGAGAGAAAGAGAGAGAGAAAAGGTGGGGGATAGAGAAGAGAGACAGAGAGAGCGAGAGAGAGAGAGAAGGTGAGAAGGAGAGAGAGAGAAAAGGTGAGAAGGAGAGAGAGAGGGGGAAAAGGTGGGAGGGAGAGGAGGGAAATGAGAGAGAAAGAGAAAGAGAAAGAGAAAGAGAAAGAGAGAGAGAGAGAGAGAGAGAGAGAGAAAAAGAGAGAATGTGTGTGTGTTTGTGTGTGTGTGTGTGTGTGTGTGTGTGTGTGTGTGTGTGTGTGTGTGTGTGTGTGTGTGTGTGTGTGTGTGTGTGTGTGTGTGTGTGTGTGTGTGAGAGAGAGAGAGAGAGAGAGAGAGAGAGAGAGAGAGAGAGAGAGAGAGAGAGAGAGAGAGAGAGAGAGAGAATAAAACCGAAAAGGTGTTCGTGGGCACAATAAACCGGGCGGCAATCGTGTCACTGCATCGTCGACAGCAGAGATACACGAAGAGGCAGACAATTCCCAGCCCTAATAACTTCACGTATGTCATAATAATATCCGCGACCGCAATATTATGGCAAATTATCCCAAAATGTAGAGTAGCAACACATTATTGAAATATACGCGCGGCGGGGACATGCAGTTAGAGCGAGGGCGCCACCGCAGTCCCCGCCGGCACCGCGACTCCCGCTGCACGCGCTGCTAGGCGGCGATGAAGCACGAACGCGAATCGCCTACAAGCAAAGCAGGAAGGCACCTAAACTGATGAAGAAGAAAAGAGGAGCTTCGCAAGAGAGTCGAAAAGAGGGAGAAGAGGTCAAGCCGCGACAAGGGCAGCACCGGATCTAGTATTGCGAGGCCCACGTACACCTACTCCTCCGCGTAGGCGTGGAGTCGCGCATCTGGAAAGAACTGTTGAGGACTACTTACCCATACTGTTGGTGTACGTGATGTTGTGACTCATGGGATCTGACATGGGCGGCGGGAGCGTGGCATTGTTGAGGAGGACGCCCCTCGGCACGGGCGCCGCGGGCGTGGCGGTGGCGGCGTCGTGGGGAGGATAGAGGGCGTGCGGGTGGTGGAGGGGGGGACCATGCCCATGAGCGTGGGTAGGCGAGGCACTGTGGGCGGCCATGGGCGTGTGCGGCGCCTGGGTGTGGTGGGGGTTGGGCAGCCCTAGGTACTGCACCACCTCCTGCCACCGCTCCATTTCCCCGCTCCGGACCAGGCTGCCCAGCCGACCCTGCGGAGGAAAGCACTTCTGTTAGCGAAAGGAAACAAGTAGAATGTGACGAAACTTCCAGTTTCGGAGATAATCTGTGCAACTAAAAATCATTAATAATCATATTCGACAAAAATACTAACTGCGAGACACGAACATGAATTCCCAATGTCATGTCATGCAGTGGCTGTGGACGATTCTCCCGCCATTTCCCTGTGTCTGTCTGCTAGCCTGCATGTCTGTCTGATAGCTTTTGTCTCCTTCCCGACAGCATAATGAATTAAGTGCGAATTGGAGTACATTATATAAATGATATTGATGATGAAGTTTGATCATACTGATAATAATAATGATAATCATAATGGTAATAATAATAATAATAATAATAATAATAATAATAATAATAATAATAACAACAACAATATACTTTGATGATAATTTGGTCAAACAAAATTAAAGGCCGAGGTTTCAGCAACACGACTTATCTAAGGCCCGCAGGTGGGAATTAGAAAATTTGCTTCAAAATCGACCGTAAAAAAAAAAAAAAAAAAAAAAAAAAAAAAAAAAAAAAAAAAATCGCTACTCTAATTAGGGTCAGTCGAGATATAGGAACCGGATCTCCTTCATTTGACCTTACAATAATAATTATAAGAGTAATAATAATAATAACAAGAACAATAATAGCAGTATTGATAATATTAATAGTGGTAACAGACGGAGTGATAATGTGATAGCAATATCAATAAAGATAAAAATAACAAGTTATAATAATAATGATTATGATAACGATGATGATAACAGAAATGCTAATAATAACAACAATATTGTTGATAATAGTAATAATAACAACTATTACAATGATGATGATATCAATAATAATAATGATAATGATAATGACAGTGATAATAGTAAAGGTAGTAGTAGTATTCATGATAATATTATTTACAACAATAACAAATAACGATAAAAAAAGGCGAAGTTGCCATTCCTTCCAAAGGATTTTTTTCACAAATACAACGATGGTAAAATGCTACATACATGCTCTAATAGACAAAGCCAAATACATACATACAGAGAATATATATACACAACTATGTATCTGTGACTTTACATACATCCATACATACATACACACGAGATAGGCCTACACAGTTCACACAATCTTCTCCCTTTCCACTTCGTAAAAGCATAATGAGCCCCCGCCCCCGCCCCCGCCCCCGCCCCCTTTCCCCACCCAGGTCTCGCCCGCAGAGAGCAGACGAAGGCGCGAGCTCCCGGACTCCCAAGGGCGCCGCCATACTGTATCACATCCCGGCGCTGGCGATCTCCCGCCGTCGCCTCCTCCTCCTCCTCCTCCTCTCATTTATTTTACGCTCTCTTCACCCTCATCATCTTGGTCTATCTGTCCAACTTTTCATTTATTTCCCATTCTCTTCTTTCCCAAGCGTCATTTAAGCCCGCGAAGGACCCCCGTCCCCACCACCTACCCCCTGCCTCACCCTGTGGGCGAGCGCGGTGGAGCGTGGGCGTGAGTCAATTAATAAGGCGTCTGCGGTGAGCGTCGTGGTCACGTCGCGACACGCTCGACCACGCCCCACAGACCCTGACAAATGTCTAATTTCGGCCGAGGTGACAGAAACTCGCGGTCCAATTTGTGCTGTGGTGGCCCGGCCTCCTCCCCCTCCCCTTCATCCCTCTCCCTTCCCCTAGACAGTGCCAGGTCCGGGTCCCGCTAGGGAAGGCCAAGCGCCCGAGTCGTCCTCCAGCACGCGCCCATCCCGCCTTTGCGAGCGGGAGCGGCGGGAGCGGCGGCGCAGCGGGGCATCGAGGGACAGGAGATAGCTCGGGCGTCATGGCTTCGGCGAGGAGGATCTGCGCGCCGTTAAAACGAAAACCACATCGCACAATTGATGTAAACCGCACCATTAAACCATTAGAGAGAACGACTGGGCCCTTTCGCACGCATACGCACACTTGGGTGCACAGACATGCACACGTGAACGCACACATGTTCATGCGGACACGCACGCTATTCGCAAGCAATCTTTACTCGCGTCCTTGCCACCAAACAAAGATGATACTGCTTAGTGAAACAATACCTGCGTAAATACTGAAAAAAATATTGCATTAAAAATAGGAATCTACCGCAAGAAAACGGGCAACACAAGAAAGAGGGGGGGGGGCGAAAGACAAGAAGCTTAGCTGCAAACAGGCGATTCAGAAAATGATCCTCAGTTCGCACTCCCGTCATTACCAGTAACACGAACCGAAAAAAACTCTCCCACTCCCCTTCCACCTCCTGAGCCATCCCCATCCCCCCTTCTACATTACACTGCTAGCCCCAATAACTCTTAGCACTCACACCAATCCCTTCGTGCCTTCACGAAGACACCCGCGCCCTCCTTACTACTCACGAGGGCCATACCGGAAGCCGCCTTCCTGACGCCCATCCAAGAACTACAACCTGCCTCCCGCTCCTGCTCAGTCGGTCGACCCAACACCGTCCTCAGCGACCTAAGCTCTGAACACCTACGTCATGTCACGAGAGCCTTAAAATTCGTATCTGCCAGCGGCCACGGCGCTTTAAATCTGCCGTTCACATATTTACGGCTTTTCGCACGCCAGCTCGGAGGTTGCGTGTCGGGAGAGGACGCAGCTCCCACGACTGTAACAGATATCACGTATGACATTCTCTCGTCGGAAGTTGCATCACTCTGTGCTGATGTATCCAAAATCGACTATTCGTTTGCCTGTTTGTTTCTCGGTGCTTCTCTCTCTCTCTCTCTCTCTCTCTCTCTCTCTCTCTCTCTCTCTCTCTCTCTCTCTCTCTCTCTCTCTCTCTCTCTCTCTCCTTCCCTCTCCTTCACATACACACGCACACGCACATGTACACGCACACTCACACTCTCCTCCATCCGCAGCGAAATCCCAATCGTCTCATAAAGCCGAACGTTGGGTATGACATAAACATCCCGCAGTTCTCGCTCCTAGTCGTCTGCGCAGGAGGAGGTACCCAGCTCCATCTTCCCTTGCGCAGAAATTCCATCTGTATCACTTTGTTCTCCGTTCGTCTGCGTCAACTACCTCTTATTCCGGTGCTTCGTCTCTCATCATTATCATAATAAGAGGGGAGAAGCGCGGCCGAGGAGCAGGCGCAGGGCAGAGACTGCCGCGGGCTGGAGAATTCAATGCGGCAGTAGCGAGTCATCTGGGATAATTTATGGCAGGTCCGCTCCCCCGCCCATGGTATATATATCTCGACCCTCTAAACCTACAGCCGTCTCCTCCCCCTGACACTACTGGAATTTAACCGATATTTCAGTGTCATCAAATATTCCTCCGGTGTCGGTGCGCTCGGCCATCCCTCTTCTGCTCCGTCCTGTCGCGAAGGATTTTTCCCTTCCCTACTCTCCTCTCTATTGTTTTTATTTTCTTCAACGATCTGATATAAAGAGTAGAATGCAAATGCTTCAAACGGGTTTGGCTCTCCCGGACAACTTTCACGTCTTTCCGAAGAAGTGTGCTGAGGGAAATTTTAGAATGCTTGCACGCGATTCTCATTCAATTCTTTATTGTAATATTACAATCACAATAATAATAAAAATCATGGTCAATATTAAAACAGCAACAATAATCATCACTCACATTCATCTTGATTCAGACTCACTATCAATAGCGACCCGGTCTGACGTCACCGCGCCAGCTCCGCCAGCTCCGCGCACGAGATCCAGCTGGATTTCGCCACCTGCATCGCCACGTCCCCCGGCGACATCGACAGCATCCGAGTTGCCCAAGGCGCGGATTCGGGACGGAACGTGAGCGCCACCCTGTCGCATGGGAACTCGCCGTCGCTCCTTCTTTGCCAACGCTCGCATTCTCTCACTCTCAACAGGCTGCTTGTGATGCCACTCTCCTAACTGCGTGGGTTCGTTTTCTCCTTCGAGTCTGACACTTTACTGGAGTCTAGTTTTTTGTGATTGTCTTTGCATTCGTACCCTAATGTCTCTATTGCTCAGCCGTTTAGCTATCTTAATGAACTATTTTTTCCGATAGCTTTGTGTCGGTTTCTTAATTTCTTATTAAAGCCTTCCGTCTATCTCTGTGCAGGACTTTCGTAACACTATCACCACTATCACCACCACACTCACCACGATGAAGACGGCGAGGACGGCCGGGCGCCTCACACTCTGGGTGGTGTAATGGAGCAGGATGAGCAAAACGGGACATGTACATTTTATACATCATTAATTTGGCTGTGGGAATCTCCCC
Source organism: Penaeus japonicus (assembly GCF_977035675.1). Taxonomy (NCBI): domain Eukaryota; kingdom Metazoa; phylum Arthropoda; class Malacostraca; order Decapoda; family Penaeidae; genus Penaeus; species Penaeus japonicus. Next base: position 3,039,473 of record NW_028234432.1, on the reverse strand, counting down.
CGGGTGGGTGGGGAGAGGGCGGGCGCTGCCATTAAGACTAAAGCGTCTATAGGGTCGAAAACTGGGAGGGCCAAGGCGGGAGAGACGTCCTTGCGGTTTCGCTCTCCGCCCGCTGCTTGGAGGAGTCGGGCGGGCGCGGGTGACGGCGGGGATTCGTCTGTGTCGGCCGCGCATTCACAACCTGACGTGGACGGATTCCTTCGCCTGACGGAGACGAATAAGGCCGGCCGAGGCTGCAACAAGCGCCGCGGGGGACGCTCACGGCCGAGCGCTACCCCCCCCCTCCCTTCCCTTCCTCCTTCCCCCTCCATCCCTAGGCCCTCGCTACCCTTTCGTCCCGCGTCCACATCTGTTTATTGAGACACAGCAACGATCGCCATCATTACCATTTTGCCAAAAAGAAGGAACCAGTAAGAATAATAATGAAAAAAAAGTAGGGCGCAACCCCCGGACCAAACTAATTCTAGGCGACCCGATTTCGCGAACCTAAGTTGCATGCCAAACATTTGCACGAAACCACGTGGCAGATCGGACGGCCATGAACCATAAGAGGTGGGAAGCATGGCACTACTGTAAATACAAGCAAAACCTGTGCTATAAGTATTCAGAGCGAGGGGACGATAAAGATGGGCGTAGACCATTAAAAATAAAGAAAGCATAAAGAAAAAAGACTTTATGCTATGCGGATAAGTGGAAAATCAGCCCATGATCTCCTGTTCCTTGCGTAATTAAACCGCACTAAGTCATCTGAATATCTTCGTTCAATTACCCACTCCCTTCACGATTTTTGACAAGGCGTGAAAGATTAGAGACAAACGTCAGGCACACTAGACAACAGGTTATATTCTAGGACATACAAATTGTTTCCCGAGTCATAAGATAACTTTCACACCTGACAGCTACAATAAACAACTTATCACCAAAACCTTGGCCATGCGATTCAGATCATGCAAATCCACTCTCATCAACACAACCAGGTACTCACATTTCTATCATAAAAACAAACCCTTTCGCTAAAGCTCCCAAACACAAACACAAACGCACATCAAGTAAAACCAGTGGCGGCCCGATAGGTCTCTTCGCACTCCCGGCCAGAACAAAACAGAGCGCAATTATGCACCTTTTTGCTTGGCTCTGCACACGCCATGTTCCGCCTCCAGTGACACATTTTACACTTTGTGAAAAATATAAAAACGCGAAAACAATATCTGTTTTGGTCCGACTGGTTTGGAAAACAAAGTGATTCACCTTTCACTTTACGCATGTTATTATTGACTGGGAGGGTTGGTTACAGGTCATGACTGGATGTATTCTGATTGAACAAGTGTGCAACAGAAAGAACACTGATCAATTTTCTTACGAGGATGAATTGATAAAATTCATAAACCACTACAATGAGTCGTCAACAAGGTCCACATCTAGACTTTTTAGAAGAAAATCTTTAAAGAAAAACGAAGACCAAAATCCAAAAATTTACTTTCGCACTCACACTTCGGCCGCACTATGCATAAATAAACCTCTCCCAAAACGGCACCCGAGAGATAATCTCCAAGTGTTACCGGCATTACCCCCCCTCCCACCTCCCCCCCGGGTCTTCGAGCACCTGTCCGCCTGGTTGGAGACTGGCCGGCTCCCATTCGTCTCCCTGTCGCTTACTCGCTACCCCTCCCTTCCCCCCTCCCTTCCCCCCACCCCCTCGACCGGCCTCCGTTCCGGAAACGGGTGATTTGCCCGACTACAAACAAATAAGGCTAACCCGCTAAAAGTAGCTTGCCCGCTCGCGGAAATCAGCCATTTGGAAAGCCGCCGGCGGACATGCTCGCCGCGCCGGGACTCGCTGACGAGATGCTAATTCGGTGCAAAAGACCTTGCCGCAGAAACCAGCTCTCTTAATTACTCTCTAGAGCAAGAAACCCTGTACCCCTCCCTCCCTCCCGCCCCCTACCTCACCTTCCCTCCTCACCCCGCCCCCTTATGCAATGTGCTCGCCCTCACCTCCTCCCCACCCGGGCGCCCTCAGTCAGTATGTAAATTTATTTACATTTTATTGTAGCGCCGCAGTCCCTCGGTCCAGCTGTGCCAGGGAGGCGGTTAACGCGCCTTTGCCGCCGCTAATACGTGCGCCAGCCAATCCCGTGTCCATACATGCACCGCCATGCAAATGACCCGAAAATGGACACTTAAGTCCTCGCCGCTGAATTACGAGTTCTAGAAAAAATAGAAATAAAACCACACACCACGACTTAATGTGTGGACAGACAGAGAGAGAGAGAGGGAGGGAGAGAGAGAGAGAGAGAGAGAGAGAGAGAGAGAGAGAGAGAGAGAGAGAGAGAGAGAGAGAGAGAGAGAGAGAGAGAGAGAGAGAGAGAGAGAGAGAGAGGTGTGTGTGTGTGTGTGTGTGTGTGTGTGTGTGTGTGTGTGTGTGTGTGTGTGTGTGTGTGTGTGTGTGTGTGTGTGTGTGTGTGTGTGTGTGTGTGTGTGCGCGCGCGGGCGAGGGTGCTTCACTCTACAATCCACTAAAATCCTACGTTGCCCAAATCCCCCTGAAAACGCCGCAGTCAAAATTCGGTTCAATCGGATAAAATGGACGTGCATACGTATTCTGTCAGAAGACGTATGGGAGCGGAGGAAAGACGGGAAAAATAAAATATAAACAAAATTGTCACTAATACACGTAGTTCTATCATAGATAGCGATAACGATGAAGACAAGAATAACACGAAGAACAACAATTATGATAACATAATCTAATAGATAATGCCATAACACAAAATAAACAAATCTGGACGGGCGAGGTGCGGGGGTGTGTCTCTCTCTCTCTCTTTCTCTCTCTCGTCCGCCAGCAAAAGAACCCGCGTGTCTGTAATAAAGCATTTACGGTGTCTCGATCCACATTACGGCGCGGCGTGGCCCGGTGATTTATATGCGCGGGTGCGGAAGTACGGCAGTCGATGGCAGGAGGAGAGGCAGGGAGGAGGGTCTCTTTCGGTCTCTCTCGGCGTCAATCTCTTCAATCTCTGATAATTACAACTGTTGCAACGATTTGCAATTGTGCCGCTTGTTATTTGCTCCTTTGCCCGAAAGGAGCAACTATAACTAGTTAAAGATGCAGGAAGGGCTGTGAGGATGAATAATGGTGATGTTGATGATAATGATAGCAACGACAAATACACGGAGAAACAAGGAAAAGACGGTCGCGTGGCGGCCATCTTGGGAGCCAGTCTCGTGGCACTCGACCCTCAAAAGAAAACGTGGCACCCCGCGCGCCGCCAAATTAGCCTCCACCACCTACGAGAGTAACTGAAGTGTCCCACTTGCTTTCGCATGAGTTTTTGTTTACTCTTCGCGTCACAAGGTAAACAGAGCGCTTCACGGACACAAATGCACGAGTCTCGCTTGTTTAAAATGGATTTTAACTCGCGCACGCACAGGGATAAATAAACTATGTATTTCCTTTTCGTCAATAAAAATACAGGGTTTACAGCACACTCACGACGAAAAATTATAAATACGTACACACACATACCTATTTATATTTAAACATCCACATGCTTTCATAATTACCTACATACACAAACAAACAAGAGTCGAGAGTTAAGAGAGAGAGAGAGAGAGAGAGAGAGAGAGAGAGAGAGAGAGAGAGAGAGAGAGAGAGAGAGAGAGAGAGAGAGAGAGAGAGAGAGAGAGAGAGAGAGAGAGAGAGAGAGAGAGAGAGAGAGAGAGAGAGAACATGCATACCACCAAGACATCGGTGCCTAGACAGTCAATGACACAGTGCCACTCTCTTACACTGCCAGAAGCGCACACGGCCACCATCTTGTTGTTGAGTGCGTGCGCGGCGGCGTGCGGAAGGGCGGCGGTGGTGGCCGGGGCGGTCGCGGTGGACGTAATGGTGGCAAGACTGTCGTCGCAGGTGTGGCTGGAGGGCGGCAGATCCAGAAGTCGGTGGTGCGGCTGGTGGAGGTACTCTCCTGTTCCGCTCACTGTAGTCACCATAACACTTTAGCTTTGTCACTCACGGTGGATATAACGCCTACTCTTTGCCTTCTCCTCCTTCCGATGGACAGAGCGGTGTAAATCCTGAAGCACTGGGCAGTTGTGTGCCGGGTCGCGGGATTAGTGTGTCAGTTCAAGATATTGGTCAGTTCAGTGCCAAATCAAATCGTCACTTGCGAAACACAACAAGTGCAGGCTCGGGCGCTGGCACAAGGTGGGTTCCCGGCACACCATGACACCGCGGGAGCCTACAAGTTGCGATCCCCCACGATCTCGTCCAGCTATTTCATTCAATCATATTCCTCTAGTCACTATAGTCCGCGGGTCAACGCATCCGCCGAGTCACACTACAAGGCGCCAGTCACTCCATGATACAGCGGCAGCCCGGGACAACACACGCAACAGAAGCGAGGGACACTAGCAATGCGATTCGTGTGGCCAGTGACACGGCGGGGCCCGCTCAGGACAGTGACAATTATGGAGTCCGCACAGCCGAGGAGAGGGGAACCAAGACTGAACTGACGACCACGAAACTCCGCAACGAAAAAGTCGTCCTCAAGCACAGGGAAACCTCAGTCCGAGAGCTTCGTTGCACACGAGTCCAACGAGAGAGGGAGAGCTCGTGAAATCGCGCCGGAGATCAGAGGAGACTCGGTCCCGCGCGCTTACACTCGGGGTGAGAGTGCGGGAGTGTGGAGAGCTCGAGCGAGGGACCCCAAGGCGAGACGTCGGCGAGGAGGTTCTGGCCGAGTCGTAGAGAAGGAGCCTGGGTGTAGTACTGCACCGGGGGTGGAGGGAGGGGGTGCTTTGGGTGTGGTGGTGGTGGGAGGGACCAAGGGGAGGGGAGGGGGTTAAGCTCCTGGAGGGTGTAGGAGGTGTGAGTGTGCCTCCACGTGGGTGCTTACCACTGATCCCACACCAACTGCGGTTTACCAACCACCGATGGACATCACACTTCATTGTTGTCACGCTTGAACATACCAGTCAACCCCACATTCTCATACCACAACCAACCACAATATTACCCGATCTACCACTCAACTCACGTCACCCTTACGCCACGCTATTCCCCTCGCTCTACCCACACAGACGGTTCCCACCACTCATGCACACGGCGCAACACCTTTGCATGGTGGGTACTCGTCCGCGCCAGTCCATAGTTCGTTCAGGGAAAAAGGTCGAGTTGGAGAAAGAAACAAATGATAAAAAAAGAGAGGAACAGAGGAGGAAAATGAGAGGGAAACAAGAAATAATGATAACCACAAGATCAAACAGACGACATCCGGTAAAGTGAGCAAACACATCAACACAAACAAACAAAATGTTCTTGTCCCTGTGTTTGCAGAGCCGCAAGGGCCAGGCAGCAAGCAACAAGGCAGGGCCGAGGGGCAGCACAGCAGCGTCAGGCGCAGGCGGCGGTCGTGGCTCCCCGGTCGTGCCGCGGCGCTCTGGCTGCAGATTATCTAGACGCGCGCCACCCTCCACCCTTGGCTGCCCGCCCCCACGCCCGCGCCCTCATCTGCCTCATCTGTATGCCCTTATCGAAACCTACTTTGATACACATTATCTCTCTCGCCCTTTAAATCAGAGCCCTCA
>NW_028234432.1:3016381-3026381 GCF_977035675.1 Penaeus japonicus | reverse complement strand
AGGGTGACAGTTACGCCCTGAATATGTCGAGTGCACAGGCTTCGGCGGCGGGCAATAAATCGAATAAAGGCCGTTATCTCCCAAAACGACGCGATGCTCCCACCCGCGCCTCGATCACCTGGCCACACGCGCCGCCACCCGCCCCGCCGCGCGCCCACACGAAAACCAACGGAACATCTTGCGGTTTAATTGATCGTGGAAGGGACGCCGGGACCTTCCCTGAAGCAGCCTCCTTCCTCGCTCTCGGGCATCCAGACGCACGCACTTTCGGAAGGACAAGAGCACGACTGAAGCGGCTACTCGAGTTCTGGACTTTGGAAGTGGTACTGTTGTCAAAATATATTTGTCTATCGTTGAACTTTTTTTTCTCTATTCATTTATCTTCAACCTCGGTCTCCCATGTAGATTTTCTCGATTCCAAGTCTCGCTCTCACTAGTCTCGTCATCAACGTCCCTATACATATATTTCTTTAAATATTTCCTCGTACCTTTTTCCTCTCATTATGGGACTGATCTGTAACATTTCATCTATGCATCATCAATGTCGAAGCATGGAATAGTTTACCTCCATGTTCATACTTTCACAGACACGACTGAATAGCTGTTGATACAACCCGCTAACTCAAAAGACGAATTCATCAAACAACAATTAGAACACTATATCTCTATCAACTTGACGGTGCGAAAACAAGAAAGAACATGCTCGGCTATGCTCATCCCGCTTCCTCTAAGAAATCAGACATCTTCCTATCACGTCACCGCGTTTTCGCCAAATACACAGGAGTCCCGGACGGGTCGAGGTAAAAGCTCTTCCACCCCTACCCTTTCTCAGTCCCTCTCACCCCTCTCCCCGCCTTCCCCTTTCCTTCCGTCGCTTCTCCCTCACCTCTCCTCCCCCTCAATCCCGGCACTTGCATGACGGAGAGATTCCAATCAAGTAGGGGATTTCGGGAGTGGCATGAGGGAGGCAAATGACGCAATGACTACTAGCTGGATTTTTGTTTTTTGTTTTTCGTAATATTGTATGTAACTTTTTAAGGTAGCACACCTAAGTCTACACAGGCACACGCACGTAAGGGAAAAAAAAGAAAAGAAAAGAAAATGTAGAAGGTTATTAGTTCCGGCAAGACGGAACTCCATCCCATCAGCTGCAGAATAGCACATCACACTCTCACGAATAAATGATTTAAGTTAAATAACACCTTCGCAAAAATAAAGGATTTTTTTTTTCTTTTTTTTTTGAGTCACAGAATACGTTCACATCGGAAAATATATAGTTTTTTTTTCTCCCAATAGAAACTTTCACAAACGTACAAATATCTCCAAGTCTTCCCAAACTTTCTGAAATCACAAGCGCAGATTTGATCTATCCAAAAAAAAGTGGAAACGTCAGTTTTGGCGGCGAGTAAGTATACCACAAGCAACGCTTAGATTTCGCGAAAAGTAAACAAGGAGCGCCACTCACCACTCCCCCCTCCCCCTTCCCCCTAACACGTGTTATCTGCAGTTATGCAGGGGCTAAATGCCTTCACCTAGTACAAAAAAGATTTTGATATAAAGGAAACCTACATCAGGCCTCTTCCCCGATCCCAAGAGACCCCGACCGTTGCGGCCGGCCTGTTGCAGATCTCGGACAGGCGGATTTGTCTGCGCAAACAAAAGGCCCGACGGCCCGATGGCGCCACGAATTTATGAAGGCTGTCACGAGCACTGATGTCCTCGACTCGTTCCGGAATTAAGCACAGGGTGTTCCGCCGCGGCGTCCGACGGCGACCCCAGGCGAAGGGGACGCGAGGAACACACGGACTGCGCTGACGTTTCTCCTCGCCTACTTCCGAACGTAAGTGATACCGCCTCAAAACATTCCAAGAATCCTAAGGACGTGGAATGATCACCTGTCTGGCCAGCTACCTCGGGCGGCAGCGTCTCCGCCGGGAGGAAATCTCTCGCCCATTTGGCGGTTCCTCGCATGGCTGACGAACGTTGGGTCTGATGTGTGTTCCCGCTAGCTAAATCTTCGGCAGCTGTAGCAGCACCTTCGTCTCTCGAGTTTGTATACTCCAACCCCAAAAATAAAAGAGAAAGATAAAAAAAATGTTATCGTTCCCGCTAGACGGAACTCCGGCAGCTGCAGCCCCTCCCCCTTCCTTCCCCAGACACACATCTCATCCCAAAACCATGCACTGCACGTGCGTATTACACCCTCAGTATATCCACATTACCTCACTCATCTCGGAACCTGCGATCGCCGACTCGCAGCTCTATGTAAGGGAGTGATCCTCTTGGCACCTTCGGCAGATACTTTACTTGCAACGTAATCCTACTCTTTCCGCCCTTCCTCTCGCCTGATGAGGCCGAATACCGCATCCGGAAACTCAACTTACGACAAATTTTGCTTTCGACCTAAGGCCCGGGCCGCCAGCCATGGTTTGAAAGAGAATTTTAAAAAGAGCAACACACACAAATACCTTCCCGTTTCCACGCCTTGGCCTTCCGTCCTCTCTCCTACCTCCCTGCTCACCCCCACCTACAGCAAGTACAGGTATTCCTACTTTATGGCTGCTGACTCAGGTAATAACAATAAAATACAACGTTTTGCATTGGCTCATTACGCTAAATAATTATCCGATATGTAGAGGCAATGGTGGTTACGGACTTTTAAAATTTCCAGGAATTTTCAGCCCAATTTTGAGTGCGCAAAGCCACGTCATGGTGACTACATCAATCCATAATGACGGCGATTTCGGACACGCCCCCTCTTGCACGCCGGACTCGAGCAGCCGATCGCAGGCGAGGGGGACGGCCTGTCAGTCTCCCTGCCAACGGCACTCCAGGTTCCTGTCTTGAATGGGCACGGTCCGCGCACACTGGCCCGCATGCAGGGGGCCGAATCGCTCTGCATTGCCAGATGTTCTAACGTGATCCTATGCCAAGTAAACCCAGTGGATCCACGGGCAGGTTCCTCACTCTAAAAGGGCCTCATATGCAAAGCAAAAAAGCTTCAGCCTCTTGGATGAGGAACATCTACGACTGGGAGACAAAAAACAAAACATATATTCATGAATAAGATGAAAAGTAACTTGGGCCACGCACCCTTTTAAGACCATTTTCTAACGAACGACGTTCCGGCATGGAGAGAGGGGAGAAAGAGAGTGGGGGGGGGGGAGGTAGAAAAGAAATGAGCTGGAGGGAAGGAAGAAAGGAAGGAATGAAGGAAGGAGGGAGAGGAGAAGAGGGAAAAAAAAGGAAAGAGAGAGAAAGAGAGAGAGGGGAAGAGGGAGAAAGAGAAAGAGAGCGGTTCCTCCCGTCGCCTATTCCGGGCGAGCGCCGCGTAGACATGCAGGAAACCCGCGCGACGGAGGACAACCGCAAGGCCAAGAGTCGTAAAGCGAAATCATGTAGGAAATGAGAAGGGAATATATTCTAAATCTCTTAAATCCTCCTCCAAGTAGCACCTCGGGAGAAAATTGAAGGGGGGGAATAAAGAGACATATTATCGCGGAAATGAGACAAACGAAGCGACGACATTTTCCAGCCGATTCTCTCTTTCGGGGGAGAGGGGGAGAGGGGGAGAGGGAGAGAGGGAGAGAGGGATGTGAGGAGGCGGAGGCGGGAGTGGGGGTGGGGGCGGGGGTGGGGAGGGTGAAGTGACAGGAGGCAAAGGAAGAGGGATAGTGAGCTGGAGTAGATGGATAGGGAGAGGGGAGGGCGGAGAAAATAAGGAAAGAGGGAGGGGGAAAGGGGGCAGGACGGGGGGAAAAGGAGAGGAGGGGGAAAAGAGAGGGAGAATGTCGCTTCGAAGGCACACTCGCGACTCAAAACCTATTTCTTCGCCTCCGTTAAAATGTCCATCTTTAGCAGCATTTCCAGCGGCCGGATGGGAATCACCGGCGATAATTTGCCGGAACGAGCGGCCGCTAACATGCCGGGCTCCCTCGAGGGTCGAGTTCCCGCCGGGATCTCCATTCTATTAGTTCGCACTTTTTTGTCACAGCCCGTGTATTTTCCACTATAAAACATATCAAGGCATAACAACATCTCTTGTATGCACGAGGAGACTGGCAGCCAACGCCAATTAGATGACTTTTCTATATTTTCCTCCTCGACAGTTATCGAGGTGAAATGACAGATGAAGTAGACTAAAACACAAAGACAGAGAAAAATGAGAGAGAAAAAAAAAGAGAGAGGAAAAGGGGGACGGAATATGCAGTAAAAAAATGAAAGAAAAAAAAAAAAAAGAGGGAGTGAGGTATGCATGACAAAGAAAGGAAAGGAAAAGAAAAGACGGAAGAAAGCGCTGGCGTCCACGCAAGACTGGGCGACGACGATAAGGGGGGGGGGGGGCTTGTGGTGGTGCCTGATATCCGCTGATTGTCGCCTTCGGAGTCATTTCGCGACTCCGAACGCTCCAAATGCATGCGGAATCCACACTTCACGGACGCTTTCGATAAGAGAGAACGAGAGAAAGAGAAAGAGAGAGAGCTAAATAGAGAGAAAGAAAAAGAGAGAAAGAGATAAAGAGAGAGAAAGAGAAAGAGAGAGAAAGATAGATAGATAGAGAGAGAAAGAAAGATAGATAGAGAGACATATAGATAGATAAATAGAGAGAGAGAGAGAGGGAGAGTGAGGGAGAAGAGAGAGAAAGAAAGAGAGAGAAAGAGAAAGAGAGAGAGAGAGAGAGAGAGAGAGAGAGAGAGAGAGAGAGATAGAGAAGAAGAGAGAGAGAAAGAGAGAAAGAAAAAGAGAGAGAGAGAAAAAAAGAGAGAGAAAGAGAAAGGAATAGAGAGAGAGAGAAAGAGATAAAGAGAGAGAGAAAGAAAGAAAGTAAGAGAGAGAGAGAGAGAGAGAGAGAGAAAGAAATAGAGAAAGAGAGAGAGAGAGAGAGAGAGAGAGAGAGAGAGAGAGAGAGAGAAGAGAGAGAGAGAGAGAGAGAGAGAGAGAGAGAGAGAGAGAGAGAGAGAGAGAGAGAGAGAGAGAGAGAGAGAGAGAGAGAGAGAGAGAGAAAGAGAGAGTGAGAGGAGGGGGAGAGGGGCTACTATGGACTTTAGTTTTGCATTCGCACAATCGACCCAAAATATAATCAAATACGATTTTCAACACAAAAAAAAAAGACTGCAGATTCTATACATTTCCAAAGTTGCGAAATCCTCCCTCCCCCAAGAAAAAAAATATATATATTACATATAACCAACAAAACCAAATTTCCTCATAAACAAGTACCCAAACCAACACCAAATCCCATCGCGCTGGCCCTCGAAACTTCTGAATCTCACAAGAACATCGTAGTAATTAATCCCTTTCCCAGAATCCAATCCAAATCCCCTTTATCGGGCGTCTTCTTGCCTCCTTCTGCTCTACCTCAAATGACGATCAGGATAAAAATCAAAACCACTGAATATCCTTGGGCTTTCGACTTAAGATGAGGCATTATTCTCTGAGAAACAAGAATCATTTTTGTTGTAATCCTTAAACGGAAACATTTATTTGATTTCGCCCCACACAAACAATGGGTATCTTGCGAGAAGATGTGGCACCCTTAAAATACCCCCACAATCACAGTCGTACTTCTTACCTGAAGAGAAGGCAGTCAGGGGGGAGGGGGGGGGACGGGGGGACTATGGACGTAGTTCTGAAGTCAGGAATTTCATGTCAGCAGAAGTAGGTTTGGCGGGATCTTGTGACATGCGAAGTGCCCGTGAAGTAACGTTTACCTAATTTCAGATAACTTTTGTACTCGTTCTTTTATATATGTGCATAGATTCACTGTTCACTATCTTTCCTACCTATCAAATTCCGGCCAAGTAAATTGTCAATTCAAATATATAATATATATATATATATATATATATATATATATATATATATATATATATATATATATAATACACACACACACACACACATATATATATATATGTAAGCTTATGTAAGTATGAACACACAAATTTCTTTATCTAAAAAAATCGGACACAATGCTTAACGATTTTTCAGCAAAAACTAATGCCTTTACGAACGACATCACTGCCAAGTAGTTCTCCACAAACGATTAAGAGAACCATCCACGGAGCACAAAGAGCACAGCCTGATCAGACAATAACCAAGAGCTCACCTTCAGGCAAGAAAGAGAGGTGGGTGAGGGCGTCATCCGTCGGCGAGGCGAGGCGAGACACCTCACGGGCAGGGAGGCCGCCGTGGGTCGAACCGCATCGACGCCATGTTAAAACACTCTTTCTCTAGCGAATATCGTGAGCGAGACGTGCGAGGCCCGAAGCATCCACGAGGCGCAGGGTTCCGAGCAGCATGCCACATGGGCCGACCTACTCCGTTGTCCGCTCTGCTGCCACAGGCCCAGTCAGAAAGCCGCGCGCACCGGAGCTCCGTGGCCGAAGCAATGTCCCTCCGTCGCTCTCCTTCGAGCTCGCGTAAGCTAATGAGAACGCCCTTCCCGCACCGCCCTCGGCGAACCAAAGAGCAACAAGACACAAACACGCACAAGTACACGGACGCGGCACAGGCTCTAGCGAAGGGGACGCCGCGACGCGAGACACCGGGGCCGCGAGCTTGCCATCCGCAGGGGCCCGCGGTTCGGCTACATGTCCGCGACGGAAGGATTCGAGTGCAGGTGCAGTCTCCGCCGCCGCTAACACCGCTACCGCCGAGACCGTCGCGCCGGCACACCCTCTATGTGAGTGTGGAGAGTCCGGCCATATGGCAAACTGTGCTACCGCTACTACCATCTCCCTCAATAACGATAATGATAGGATGCACCGCGTTATGGTGCGGAAAATACGATAAATCCGCACACTGCAGCCGGGGGAGTCAAGGTTGCCTGGAGGAGGAGGATGAGGGAGGAGGAGGGAGGAGGAGGGAGGAGGAGGGAGGAGGAGGCAGGAGGGAGGATGAGGGAGGAGGGAGGATGAGGGAGGAGGGAGGATGAGGGAGGATGGAGGAGGGAAGAGGAGGCAGGAGGAGGGAGGAGGGAGGATGAGGGAGGATGGAGGAGGAGGAGGAGGGGGAGAGCAGGAGGCGGAGGAAGAGGGGGGGAACAGGTAGCGGAGGAGGTGGAGGGAAGGAGGAGGGGGAGGAGAAGGAGGGAAGGAGAAGGTGGAAGAGGAGGAGGATGGAGGAAGAGGAGGAGGAAAACGAGAGGTTAGAAGTGAAGAAGAGCTTGAAGAGGAGATGTGGGAGAAGGGGCAGCCAAAATAGGAGGAGGAAAGTTAGAGGAAGAATATAAAAACAAGAAAGGAGACACGAGAGGAAGAAACAAGAGAGTAAGAGAGCGAGAGAAAAAAAAATAAAATGACGTAGAGGGAGGGAAAGACAAAAAGGAAGCGAGGGAAGCGAGGCTATAGGCCCTGAAAGAAGAAGGCCAGGGTTAGGAGAACTGAAGGGGAGGGTATGGGCGGTGGTGGAGGAGGGGGGGCAGGTGGGAAGGGAGGACAGGCCCGGGGGAGGGGGGGGCACAGGTAGTATGGGAGGGGCGACGGTAGCACGAGGACGGGACGTACGGCAGGGAGGAGGGAAGGGAGACGAAGGGAGACGAAGGGAGAAGGGGAGGGAGACGAATGGAGGAGGGAAGGGAAAAGGAGGGAGAAGGGGAAGGAGACAAAGGGAGGAGGGAAGGAAGACGGAGGGAGGAGGGAAGGGAGACGGAGGGAGGAGGGAAGGGAGACGGAGGGAGGAGGGAAGGGAGACGGAGGGAGGAGGGAAGGGAGACGGAGGGAGGAGGGAAGGGAGACAGAGAGAGGAGGGAAGGGAGGCGGATGGAGGAGGGAAGGGAGACAGGGAGGAGGGAAGGGAGACAGAGGGAGAAGGGGAAGGAGACGACGGGAGGAGGGAAGGGAGACGCAGGGAGGAGGAAAGGCTGAGTGATAGGGTGCTCTCTCCTGTCCCGCCATAGAAGAACAAGGCCTCCTCCATCCGGAGTGACGCAGCACTCTCTAATGACACGCTCCTAACAAACGTTACGTAAATCGTTCCATTAGTCTCGCCTACTCGAGCAATCACAGAAAAGGGAGAGAGAGAAATGGAGAGTGAGAGTGATAGAGAGAGAACGATTGTGTGTGTTAGAGAGAAAGACAGAGAGAGAGAAAGCGAGAGAGAGCGAGAGCGAGAGAGAGAGAGAGAGAGAGAGAGAGAGAGAGAGAGAGAGAGAGAGAGAGAGAGAGAGAGAGAGAGAGAGAGAGAGAGAGAGAGAGAGAGAGAGAGAGAGAGAGAGAGAGAGAGAGAGAGAGCGAGAGAGAGAGAGAGAGAGGCAAAAAATTGACACGAGAAAGAGAGAAGCTGTTCACCTGTAAATCCTAGTTCTGATTCCCCCACATAACTCGGCTGTGATACATGAAACCAAACTCTTCTGTTTTTTTTCTTCATTTCCCCCCCAAACCGCCACTTCTCTTGCACTAGTGGCTTTTTTTCTCCCCGCCAACAATAGAGCTTAGTAGGATGAATTCAAGTCAGCTGAATTTCTAAAGTAGATTCACTTTAGAAATGTGCAGCAAACTATTTCCTTCAATAACCATCCTATCAATCGAGCCAAATGGATAAATAGACCCAAAGTCTACAAAGAAATAGAAAACAAAAATCAAACGAATCGTTAAACAGCCACATCCATACCGGCGTTCGGTAAGCTTGCAAAATTCGGCGAAGAGAACCCGAGGCCAAAGAGCTTTTTCTATCATTAACGAGATAAAAACCTAAATGTTAATATTTCTTGAGAGAAGCTCCATCCTATGTCACATTCTAATATGGATATTTAGTGACACTTAAACTTTTTGTTAATTCTCCGGTACATGTACTATTCAAGAGAACCTCCGAAGAAATAATACACTAGTAAAGTCGAGAAAAAATATAAATATAACTATATGACATCCGCCCTGCCAATCTTCATTACTGACACTGCTAAGTGTGGGAATCTGCTCTCCGACGACAGACCTGTAAACATTTGTCATGCTAATGTACACGGTTCACCACTCACCCTACCCATTTCCACGATCACTGTTATTTGGCCGTCCATCCACCTATCTTTTGCGTCAGTGTGGATACTATACGAGTATTAGTCTGCGCGTGTGTAAATACACATTGTATTACATTACATTACATACACAATGTACACGCGCTCGCGCACGCACGCACACATATATACATATACATGTAACATGTGTGTGTGTGTGTGTGTGTGTGTGTGTGTGTGTGTGTGTGTGTGTGTGTGTGTGTGTGTGTGTGTGTGTGTGTGTGTGTGTGTGTGTGTGTGTGTGTGTGTGTGTGTGTGTGTGCGTGCGCGCACGCGCATTAAGTACGTCACAGAGCGCATGCACATTGGAGCACACAGTTGTGGGGGCCAACACATGTTATCTTATCAGCATGCCAGAGACAAGAGTGAGGGCTGGGGCCCCCGGTTATCATACCTGGCGCGCAGCGTGTGTTACCTTCCCACTGGCCAGCCATCTCACCTGCGGGGAGAACAGATATAAATAAGGAACATCATAACACTGATAACAATAATACAAATGTCAACCTCAATGACACTAGTTAATACATGCAATCCCGACACACACCCGCACTCCCCGCCTGTCTGCTGACATGTTTGGAAATGGAACCTCGGAATGGCTTCTATTATCACTTATCAAATACCGAGTCCAGACCCGACTATTATTGCATATATGTAAAAAATCGCTCTTCTGCAAAGGCACAGACAAACCTAAGGGGGATGAACATTGGTTGTGGCAGAGTTGCCGGCGGTGGCAAGCAAATTTCGCTAGACAGGGAGAGAGCGGAGATGGAGAAAAAATAAAAGAGGAGGAGAGAGTGATAGATTAGAGGAGAGAAAGGCAAAAGAAACTGGGATAAAAGGATAGAGACAGGCGAGAGAAAGAACGGTAAAGAAAGGAAGAAAGGGAGAATAAATTTAACTTAACAAAGTGTGCTAAACAAGGGGGAGGACATCAAAGCTTCTCCCCTCAGCCCTCTTCCCATTCCCCTCGCTCGCCAGCGCCCTGCCTCC
>NW_028234432.1:3006381-3011381 GCF_977035675.1 Penaeus japonicus | reverse complement strand
GGCCCATGCACGCGCCTCTGCTCTTGTCATCATGAGCTGTGATAATAATAGGTGCAAGTACGAATGGGTGTGCTTAAGCTCGCTCGCGCGTGCATGATCGCATTACATTCCTTCCTCGCAGAGAAGGCGAAAACTGGATATAAGAGTAAAAGGTTCACGCATGCAGAAGATCGAACCTACACCAGCCCAAGCAAGCGCGCCTCCATCAGCCAAATCTCTCAAAAAGGACAAATGTAAGAATCCAGAAAAATGAGACACAGTGATAAATAAAAGAAAGCGAATAAAAAATATATAGTAATTTGCCATCCCCTGACGAAGCTCCCCCGGAAGGCATGCTCCCATTGCTTCAGTTCTCTGCGCCAGCCAACCTATTCTACCCCCCCCCCCTCCTCCCTCTTAACACAACTCCCTTTCTTTTTAGCCTCTCCTCCCTCATCCTATCCCCTTCCCCTGCAGACAGAAGTGGCCGCCGCCGCCTCCTCCTTCGGCAACGCGTACTCGACGTGATCCGGTTGCGCGACGTGGGCATCCTTGCTCAGTCACACTCCGTTTCCTCAAGACGCTGACATTTCTCAGTTTATTCCCCTTTTTTCATTTTCCGTTCCCCTTTTCATTATCCAGAACCCTATTTAGTTTTAACTTTTTTTCAGGTTTTCCAACCTTCATTTACTCTCTCCAATTATTACTGTTGTATACTTGTTTATTCATTTGTACTTTTCCCACTAGCTCTTTTACTCTCTCGTTGTTTGCTGTTTATTCCTCTATGTGACCATCCATGTGCACTTGCACCGTTTCTTTATTTCGATCTCGGTCTGTTTGTCTATGTCTATGTCTGTGTCTGTGTCTGCGTGTGCGTCTGTCTGTCTCCCCATACTCCCGTTGCTTCGACTCGCTCGTCGCAATCTGCTGCTGTCTCACTGGCCCCAATCCCTGTCACTCTCACCCATCCCCGGCCGACGCAGTCATCGACACCCATTCATCATTCTACACACACATCGCCACCCAGTCGCTACCCTACAGAACCCTTATTATGTTCCATTTATCTTATCACTCCTCTTACAATACGTTTATTGCACATTGGTGCGTGCAATTATCCGCCTCTGCATACCACCTGCCCAATTACGGCAATTCTTGTAAGCTAACAGCTACCCAACGACCGCTACCAACAGCCCTCCTCGCCCTCGCCCGCCGCGTCCCTGGCGAGCTGACGGCGACGGAATAACGGCGCTGTTTCACACAAGCGACCGCCCGATGGGGAGTTCGCGCGATAAATCCAATCGATACGGAGTGCAGTGCGGCGGCCGCGGTCGCGTCCATCATCCACAGCTACTGACAGGCGTCGTCTTAGCCTTCGCTATTCCTCGGAAGGACGCGGTAGATTCCCCAACACAAAGAAGGAAAAAAGGATCTCATTAATGCTGCAATTTTCCGCCTTCGCATTTTCTTCGGACTTGCGCAGGAGCGGGATTGACACGAGCGGTTTGCATGACGCTCCACCGAGAGGGATTATCTAAATTGCGTGCGAAGTGTGTCGCCATCTTCACATCCCCATCACTATATTATGCAACTTCGGCATGGAGATCAAGAGAGAAAGGAAATAAAACGAACCGCTCGGACGCCGACGCGGAAAAAGAGAAACAAGAATCAGGAGCAGAACCACCAAGCGACTCGGAGCAAGGCAAAGGCAGCGAAGAGGAATTTGACTCATCAACCTTTCGGCTCGTCCGCCCGGCAGCGACGCCCACCGCTCGACAGTAACGACGGCGCTCGCGACAACGCCGTGGCTCCAGCCCATCAACGAAAGCGCCAATAAAATCATTCACACCAAATCCTATCACGGCACGGAGGTGGGGTGGGCGGGGAGGAGGGAGAGGAGAGAATGAGAGGAGGGGAAGGAGGAGGGAGGAAGAGGTGGGAATGAGAGGAGGGGAGGGAGGAGGGAGGAAGAGGTGGGAATGAGAGGAGGGGAGGGAGGAGGGAGAGGAGGAGAGAATGAGAGGGGGGGAGGGAGGAGGGAGAGGAGGAGAGGAGGAGAGAATGAGAGGAGGGGAGGGAGGAAGGAGGAGAGGAGGAGAGAATGAGAGGAGGGGAAGGAGGAGGGAGAGGAGGGGAGGGAGGAAGAGGTGGGAATGAGAGAAGTGGAGGGATGGACGGGAGAAAGGTGGGTGGGAGGGGGAAAGAGAGAGAGAGAGAGAGAGAGAGAGAAATATATATTACACATATATATATGTATGCATGTATGTATGTATGTATGTATGTATGTATATATATATATATATATATATGTATATATGTATATATGTATATATATATATATATATATATATGTATATATATATATATATGTATATATATATATATGTATATATATATATATATATATATATATATATATATATATATATGTGTGTGTGTGTGTGTGTGTGTGTGTGTGTGTGTGTGTGTGTGTGTGTGTGTGTACATACATACACATATGTATCTACACACACACACACACACACACACACCACACATATATATATATATATATATATATATATATATATATTATATATATAATATATATATAAATATAGATATATATATATATATACATAAGTAAATAGATATATATAAAGATAAATAGATAAAGTGAAAGAGTTTAAAATAAGAGTGCTCTAAGAAAGACGATCACTCTTATCAGGAGAGCCCTCAGAGCCCTAGCACTGGGCAAAACCCTTAACCTTTCGCGCCGCCAATTCCAAAGCTCCCCATCTCCTCACGGGGTCACGGAGGAAAGTACCCCGGCACGTTAGCTCAGAATTCTAGGCGGAAAATCACATATCTAACGCACAAAGTGACAGTTTGCCTTACCCAACGCCCACTCCAACCCGCTCTATCCCCAACCTCACTCCTCTTTCCTCTCACCCCACCAATTCTGCTTTTCTTTCTTTCCTTCTCTCTCTCTCTCTCTCTCTCTCTCTCTCTCTCTCTCTCTCTCTCTCTCTCTCTCTCTCTCTCTCTCTCCTTTCCCCTTTCCCCTCCTGCCGACCTTCCCCCACAACCTACCTCCTTTCACCCCTCTCTCCTTCCCCCTACCCAACTGCACCCCTCTCTCCTCCCCTCTCCGAACCACACACTCAACAGCTACTCCTCCTCCCCCCTCTCCCTCACCCTGCCCCAACCCCGCTCTCTTCCCCCTCCCCCTCCCCCAACCCCGCTCTCCCTGTCTCCTTGCCGCATACACGAAAATCCAGCGCTCTTATTGTTCCACATATCTTGCGACATTCTACTCGACTTTTACTCGGCTGCGACTTTCTAATCTCCTGCCTAAAAGCACGGGGCGGAGGCGGGACGAGGGTAAGAAGCGCTTTCTGGGAAGGGCAGCGGAGGGACGCCGGACCGACGCGACGGGGAGATGCACGTCGGAGGGGGAGGGAAAAAAGTGTATGGGAAGGGAGGGGAAGGGAGGGGGAGGAGAGGAGATGAGAGAGAGGAGAGGGAGAGGGAGAGAGAGAGAATAAAGAGAGTAGAGAGAGAAGAGAAAGTGAGTAGACAATAGAGAGTAGAGATTATTGAGTAGAGAGAGGGGTGAGAGAGTAGAGAGAGAAGAAAGAGAGGAGAGGAGAGGAGAGGAGGGAGAGAGAGAGAATAGGAAGAAGAAAGAGATAAAGGGAAGAAGAGAAAGCGAGAGACAAACAGACAAAGAAACAGACAGACAGAGAAACAGACAGACAGGGAGAGCAGGAGCAACGTCCCTTGACAATTTCTACACTGCAGTCTAGGGGCGAAGGGAACGTGACGGGAATGTGCGTACTCCAAGAAACCGTAACACGACAAACCCCCATCACGTCCGGCGAGACTCGTACCCGAACCTGGAGTAGCCGGGATGAAACCTGTATTTATACACGGCCCCTCTCCCGCCCTATCGCCATGTGCACCCTATGCAGGGTCCGTCGCATAACCTTGAGATCACTGTCTATTACAGGCAAGGGGAGGGGAGGGAAAGGGGGAGGGGAGGGTGTGTGTGTGACAACGACATAACGTTCGTATAAAGCGACATCATGACTTGTATTCTCCTCTCCCACCCCCCCCCACACACACACTCATTTCCCCCATATCTCTCAGGGTTTCGCAAACGTCGCGTCTCTCGCATATCGCGTGCAGATGCGACATCACCATGACACTTAAGCTCTCTTGCTCCACCGTTTCCCTCGTCCAATGCCACCCTCCCCCCCACCCACCTCCAATGCCACCCTCCCCCCACCCACCTCCAATGCCACCCTCCCCCCACCCACCTCCAATGCCACCCTCCCCCCACCCACCTCCAATGCCACCCTCCCCCCACCCACCTCCGATGCCACTCTCCCCCCCAACCACCTCGCCACTCCCGCTTCCTCCCCGGCCAGACCCAAGATGGCTTGATCTGCCCCCTTTGGCACCCGACACCCGTTCGCCACGTCAACTTTCGGAAGATGTGCCGGTAATTGTCATTTCGATACTTTGTACTACAGAGAATCGTTTCTATATTAGTTCTTTTTGTGGTGTGTGTGGTGTGTGTGTGGGGGGGGGGGGTGCGTGGGTGGGTGCGTGCATGTGTCTGTGTGTCCGCGTGCGTGTGCGTGTTTGCATGTGTGTGTGTGCGCGTGCGTGTGCGTGCGTGTGCGTGTGTGCGTGTGCGTGTGCGTGTGCGTGTGCGTGTGCGTGTGCGTGTGCGTGTGCGTGTGCGTGTGCGTGTGTGTGTGTGTGTGTGTGTGTGTGTGTGTGTGTGTGTGTGCGTGCGTGCATGCGTGTGGTGTGTGTGTGGGGGGCTGCCTCATTGGTGGTCTGACTGAAAACAATTTAGCCATTGTGATTGAAGTCGCCAAGTGGCCGAATAAACTAAACCAATGTTTAGGTCTCATTT
The DNA here is from genome assembly GCF_977035675.1 of Penaeus japonicus. Lineage (NCBI taxonomy): Eukaryota > Metazoa > Arthropoda > Malacostraca > Decapoda > Penaeidae > Penaeus > Penaeus japonicus. Next base: position 3,006,496 of record NW_028234432.1, on the reverse strand, counting down.
GCATCCCATCATCCTCTTTTTCCTCCGACCTGTACTACTTTTCCTCCGCTCTTGTCTCATTTGAATAAAAGAAGCAACGTGTATACAAGTCCCAGTGTCAACGAGTACGATTAAT
>NW_028234432.1:3001381-3003881 GCF_977035675.1 Penaeus japonicus | reverse complement strand
ATACACATACATACATACACACTCGCTCGTTCTTCCCGAACATTTCGAAGGAAATAATTATCAAAACATTTTCTTTGCCGTCATTTTCCAGGTAAGATTCCGTATTCAAAGAGGAAAATATACGAAAAAAATACAGTGCTACATAGCGATAGAAATACAAATGGGAATATAAAAAGACAAGACACGAAAACAGAATATCGAGAGCAAGAAAGGAACGTGAGCAGAGGGCGAGTACGTATTCTACCGATAGCGAGGGGGAAGGGGAGAGGGGAGAGGGGAGAGGGGAAAGGGGGAAGGGGGACGGGGACGGGTAGAGGGGAGAGGGGAAAGGGGGAAGGAGAGGGAGAGGGGAGGGGAGAAGAGGGGGGAAGGGGAAATGAGAAAGGAGAAAGGAGAGGGAGAGGAGAGGGGAGGGGTGAAGAGGGGGGGGGGCACGCCAAGCGTCAGGTGCGATAGACCTGCCGGATAAAACCCTCTCCCTCCTCCAAACACCTCAAACTCGACCTCCCCCCCCCACCCATCCACCAAGAACATCCTCCACCCCAGTCGCGTCCTACCTAGCGTTGCCTTATCCCCCTTATCCCCCTATCACCCCCTATCCTCCTATCCCCTCCTAGTATTGCCATATCCTCGTATACAACCCCCCCACCCCACCCCACCCACACCCACCCACCTCTCCTCCTCACCTATTCCCTCCAAGTGAAGCTTTATTATTGTATCCCCCCTCCCCTTCCTACCCCCCCCTCCCCTTCCTATCCCCATCCCAAGCAAGAATTCCCCCCTGACGTTTATTCCTTTCCCCGACAGCTCGTTTAACGTCGCGGGAGCTTCTTCAGTGTCGGCAATGATGATAATGATGCCGTCATTTCCCGATGATGTGTGTACAAGTGACGGCTACGAGACCACACACAAGCACTCAACATGCCGCATCAGGTGCATTCCGGGAAGGACTTCGTGGGGGGGGGGGGGGTAAACAAGTAATTGCGAAAGGAATGAGTGAGGGAGAAGTGGAGGGGGGAGAGGAAGAAAAAGAAAGAGATAAATAGAGACAGATATCTACTGCCGTTAGGAGGAAAGCAGGGAGATAGGGAGAGCGAGCGAGCGAGAGTGAGAGTGAGAAAGAGAGAGAGAGAGCGATAAAAAGAGAGAGAGAGAGAGAGAGAGAGAGAGAGAGAGAGAGGAGAGGGAGAAAGAGAGAGAGAGAGAGAGAGAGAGAGAGAGAGAGAGAGAGAGAGAGAGAGAGAGAAAAGAGAGAGAGAATGAGAAAAAGAGAGAGAGAGAGAATGAGAAAGAGAGAGAAAGAGAGATAGAGATAGAGAAAGAGAGAGAGAGAGAGATGGGGGACGGAGAGGGAGAGGAGAGGAGAGAGGAGAGAGAGAGAGAGGAGAGGGAGAGAGAGAGAGAGAGAGAGAGAGAGAGAGAGAGAGAGAGAGAGAGAGAGAGAGAGAGAGAAAGAGAGAGAGAGAGAGAAAGAGAAAGAGAAAGAGAGAGAAAAAGAAAGAGAGAGAGAGAGGACAAATATCTCACCCCTCGCTTTGTTTCCGGTGAGTCACGTGAATTACTACAACATTTGTTTAGCTGAACATCCGCAAAACGCTCCCACCTCTCCTGCAAAAGCACCCATATCGTACAATAATACCACAGAGGTAAAACTTCAGAATGAAAAAATATATAAAAATTCTGCCCACGGAATCCTGATAACTTTATCGAGGCAGCAACACAAGAAAAAAAAAATCCGAGCTGGTCAACATACAAGGCAAGAACGCATATTAGACGACCGGACCGTAGGTGATCAATATCCATTTGGTACATCTGGCTGAACGAGAGAACAAACAAACAAATGAACTTTCAGCTCATACATAATATCTTGTATTTATCTGCCTGTTTATTCTTTGATGTTGCGTCACTATAAATATGATTGAGAGTATTTAGAAGTAGGGCGGGCGAGAGTGCGTGTAAGGTGTGTGTAAAGGAAAGGAGACGGGAAGGAAGAGAGGAAAGAAGGAGGGGAGTAAGCAGAAGGGAGGGGAGGGTGTCGAGGGGAGGGGAGGGTGTCGAGGGGAGGGGAGGGATTGTAAGTGGCGGGGTGAAGGTTGCGTGTGGGTGTGCGGCCACGCTTGGTGTCAGCTGTCAGGCTCGTGGCCGCTTTCGCACTTCAATCTCACGCAAAAAGCGAGTTCCACTTATCCCTCGCCACAACGCACGTGCCAAAGCGCGTCTTAAACACACACAGTAAAAAAAAAGGAAAAAAGGAAAACACGTCCATAGACATCCTACCAACCAGCCAAACAAACACATCACTGAGACACAAGCACATAAATGGAAGCGAAAATCTGCACAAGAAAGCAACAGCAAAAAGAAGTAATATCCGCAATTTGCATAAATATCAATCTCGCTGCAATAAGCCATTTCCTCGCGCGCTGACACTAGTCCGATAATAATCTGCTACTGCTAAATGTTCCCGAAATACACGAACAAAGAAGAAAAAAAAAAGAAGACA
>NW_028234432.1:2968881-2996381 GCF_977035675.1 Penaeus japonicus | reverse complement strand
CCTTCTCTCTGCTCTCCTTTTCCCTTCCCCTCTCCTCCCTCCTCTCTCCCCAACATCCGTGTGCGAGTCATATAACCTTGCGATACTAAACAAGAAATGTAATAACGAAGATAATGCTGGTCATCACGCAGGGCTAATAATGTCACTCACAGCAAGCGAATATTACTCGCAATAATAAAAATAATAAGCTCCATTATTGTAAGTAATCACCGCATTATAAATACTCGCCATTAACATCCTCATCCTCATCATCACCACCACCACCATCATCAGCATCATCACCATCACCACCACCATCATCATCATCATCACCACCACCATCATAATCAGTCATAAGCCGTCGTAGAGAGAGGGCCTTTAGAGGGTCAAGAAAGAAGATGGCAGACGCACTCGAGCAGGATGTGAAGGAGAACAGGGAGAAACTAGAAAGAAGGATTACTCGCGAGACAAAAGAGATAACGATGTAAAAAAAAAAAAAAAAAGGATAAAAAAAAGATGGAAGAGGGGATATAAGAGGGAGGGATGAAGACAGGAAAGCGGGGGGGAGAATCAAAAGGTATAGGTTCGTCGCACACCTGCCACTGCTGTCATTACCCCCCCCCCTATCCTCCCATCATCCCCTACACCCCCAGCTTTACACCTTTCATATATTGCATTCATCCTTTTCATTTGTCTATCTTGCTGTCTCGCCGGCTGTCTTTCTATTCCTCTTGCTCTCCCTCTCTCTCGCTATCTTTCCTTCACGCAACCAACCCCCGTCCCGTAATTTCCGCTATCTTCTCCTCTCCCTTATTTCTTTCTAAAATTGAACCAGCCAGAGAAGTAGATAAGACAAGAATTAGACGGACGTATTTTCGACCTTACATACGACTTAAGAAAGGAATTCCCAACAAGAAAACGAGGTTAAAAAAAAAAAAAACAAGAAAAAAAGAAAGTAAGAAAAAGACAATAGTAGCTCCGTGACTTGGATATGAGGGGGGAGGCTCAGAGAGAGAGGGAGGGAGGGAGGAGGAGGAGGAGGGGGGAGGGGTGTTAGGGATGGGCTACTGAGGGGGGAGGGGGCAGAAGAGAGGGAGGAGGGGGTTCAGGGACGGTAGCCCCGGCGTGGAGAGGCTGTGTTTAGCGAGGGAGTTGTGTCCCACGAGAACAAACAAACGACGCACGAGAGGCGCAAGGCTAGGGTGGGGTGGGGTCGGGTATGTGAGGGCAAGAGGGCGAGGGGGGGGGGGGGCACTCTTACACGTGTGTGTGTGTGTGTGAGAGAGAGAGAGAGAAAGAGATAAAGAGATAAAGAGATAAAGAGAGAGAGAGAGAGAGAGAGAGAGAGAGAGAGAGAGAGAGAGAGAGAGAGAGAGAGAGAGAGAGAGAGAGAGAGAGAGAGAGAGAGAGAGAGAGAGAGAGAGGGGGATGGTACCCGCGCAGGGCGACCTAATAGGTTCTCCAAAGAGCAGGGGGGCAGTGACCAGCGTGTCCACAGCCCCCCTAGTCCCAAGCCCGGGCCTCTGCCGCACTCCACGCAACTACTCGGGTCTTCTGCCATATGTGAAGAGAAGGGCACTTGAGAGGACGTCAAGGGGGACGTCAAGGGGGACCTCGAGGACCTGCCGGCGAAGTCAGGAGAGACAGGAGAGGTCGGCGAGTGGGCAGGAAAAGGTTTCTCTAATAGGTCTAAGCAGAAGTGAGGGCTTAAGAAGTAAAAAAAAATAAAAAGAGAGACGCGGGAGAAAAATAAGACGAGAGAATAAAAAAGAAAGACTGATAAAAAAGGAAAATCAAAGACTACAGACGATTAAGAAAAAACAAGGTATGACAACAAACGTTAATAAAAAAGAGAATAATTAAAAAACGGACAGAGAAGAAACATAATGACAAGGAAAGGGATCCGAGGAGAGGGCGGTAGAGACAGGTAGCGCGCGGAGGTGGGCGGTGGGCGGCGGGCATCGGGCGGGGGCAACGCCGCGAGGAGAGCGAAGCGAGGACTAATAGGACGTCATCCTCGGGGCTTGAAATAATCCTGATGAATTGAAGATAAAAAAGTAATTTACGGTGGCTTATGTACAGCTGTGGCTCCTGAGGATGGCAGCGTGTCTTCTGGCGTGGAAGTTCCTGCTATTCACGAGGCGTGCAAATTGAGAAAGAAAATCTACCGAAAAAGGTGCGTAACGAGTGTGGGTCCGCGTGTATGTCACTTGTGTATGTATGTTTGTATAGTATATATATGTTTACGTGTCTCTTTCTCTCTCTTTCTGTCTTTCTCTCTCCCTCCCTCCCTCCCTCCCTCTCTCTCGCTTTCTGTCTCTGTCTCTGTCTGTCTCTGTCTCTGTCTCTTCTCTCCTCTTTATCCCCCCCTCTCTCTTTCTTTCTTTCTCTGTCTCTGTCTCTCTTTCACACACTCACACTCACACACGTGTGTGTAAGCGCGCGTGTGGAGGAGGAGAAATGGGAAAGGGAATGGAGAGGGGGAAGGGGGGGGGGGGAGTCGGGAGCGACGAAAGGGGCCAGCGGGGGGTATCCCACCAGGAATGGCAGAATAACCATTAGCGCCGGACGTCTTTAGCCACCCACCCTCCTCTCCCCCTTGACATCATCAAAGCTCTTCTTAATATATCCAAACTCCCTCCTCCTCCTTCTCCTCCTTGTCTTTCTTCGTCTTATTCTTTCCTCCTCCCCTCCATCCCTCCTCCCCTCCTTCCCCCTCCCTCCTCCCTCCTCCCTCCAGAATCAAAAGCCATCGGTCCACTTCGGCACGAGGCCTAAACCTCCCGCTCTGCCTGACCTGCTTCCACAGACACTGAAGCTCATCAACATGCAAGTACAATAAAATAAGGGGGGGGGGAGGAGGGGGGAGGAGGGGGGATATACCTGTTTCGTCACCGCGCTCTGAGGTGTCTAACCTCGGGACCGGCGACAACTTTTGGCGTCTCGACCGTTTTACGAGTTCTGCCTCACGCAAATCGTTTTTAAAGAGACATTAAACAAAGTCATTTTAAGGAACTTCTGTCTTCTTGGAGATTCTTTTGACTTTTATGAGTACCACGGCTTGCAAGCAACTGCGAAGGGGAATACGCTTGAACTAACAATGCAAGCCACATAACTGCATAATCCCCAAACTACTTCACTACTTCATGTATATATGTTTATGTAAGTATGTGCATGCGTGATTATAAAGAGAAGGAGGAGGAGGAAGATGGGAGGACGGGAGGTAGGAAAAAGGGAGGGAGGGAGGAACGGAAGGAGGGAGAGAAGAGGAAGGGAAAAAAGAGAAGAAATAAAGATAGATAGATAGATAGATAGATAGATAGATAAATAGATAGAGAGGGAGGGAGGGAGGGAGGGAGAGGGAGAGAGAGAGAGAGAGAGAGAGAGAGAGAGAGAGAGAGAGAGAGAGAGAGAGAGAGAGAGAGAGAGAGAGAGAGAGAGAGAGAGAAAGAGAGGGAGAGAGAAAAAGAGAAAGAGAGGGAGAGGGAGAAATAGAAAGAGAGGGAGAGGGAGAGAGAAAGAGAGGGAGAGAAAGAGAAAGAGAGGGAGAGAAAGAAAGAAAGAGAGAGAGAGAAAGAGAGAGAGGGAGAGAGAAAGAGAAAGAGAGGGAGAGAAAGAGAAAGAGAGGGAGAGAAAGAAAGAAAGAAAGAAAGAGAGAGAGAGAGAGAGAGAAGGGGATAAGGAGAGAGAAAGACAGCCAGCTAGATAGGAGTTGGTGTTATAAACGGATAAATCCACTTTGGATGACCATTTTCAAGTTGAACCGGAGATTATCACCTCCAGCGGATTCTTGTCGATTTTGCCGGGAGTCCACGTGTTTCTTTTACGATTCACTTTGCTTTGTTTGTAGGGTGTACACGTTATGCACATGTGTGTTTGGAATCCCCTACAGTCCAGGGAGGTCCGCTTGAGCCTACCTAGTCCTTCACACCTACCCTCCCCCACCCTAAATAATGATCTAAGGACCCGAGGCAGTGACCACAGCAATTTGTTTAGGCGTCACAGCCTACCGACTCCACAAGCGTCCCCGCCGCTACCGTCACCAAACCGCCGACACCGCCACACGGCTCAACCCCGACGCCACCCTCATCACCCTCGCTGCAACCCCCACCAGCATCATACTCACTCTTTTGATGATGATGATGGGCGTGATCCAAGAGCAAGCAGGGGTACGAGGCCATTCGCTGACGCTATCGCCATGATTCTTCGTGTCAATTAAATTACAGGCCGGGCATGATTAATTACTACCCCTACGGGTAATAAGGAAGCACCAGTTCGTCATCCGACAGTTCATCATTCCCCATTCCCCATTCCCCCTTCCCCTCCGCCTCCAGCCTGTCCCCTATCACCCTCGCCGTGTAAGCAGTGACGGAAAAGAGGGAAAGCAAGCAAGAAAAAAAAAATGCAACAGACTAAATGATGAGAGATCCGCCTGATGGGCGAATAAGCGGTGAACAACGAGGCAAAAGAGCCACAGACGAATGGTCTATAATGAATGCCGAGGCACAAGAATCACGGGAGAATGAATGGGAGAAATAAGACGGATGGCAAGAATGACAAAATCGCGACGATTTCCGGGAAATTCGTCACAAATAACAATAATGAAAAGGAAGGCAAGTATTACCTACAGAATTCACGCTCTTGGTCACACCTCGGAGGAGGAGGGGGGGGGGATGTTGCAATGCAATATACTTACATGTCTAAGAACGGTCTCGTCAGCTCAGCGTACATACCTGTAGGGATAAAAGAAGCACAATTAGAATCAGCGTCCAATACAAGTAAGCGTGTTCTTGCAATCGAACAACAGAGAAACTAGCATCTATATCAATCAATCTCTTATCAACATAAAGGCTTTGCCGTCAAGAGGCAGAGAGGACGACGCCGAAGAGAAATCAAGAGGGGAAGTGAAATGAAAGGGGGGTGGGGGTGAGGGGGGAGGACGCCATCACCCCCCCTCCTACAAAAGTGGCGACACGCTCTACATCCTCCTCCCCCTCCCTCTCCCTCTCCCCCTCCCTCGCCCCTCTTTCTCACTCGCACATTCCCCACCATTTTTAAGCCATCCCCGACACTCGTTCTACGCCGCCGCGGCCACCACAGACACCTGACAGAGCGCCTCGCCGCCTCCCGCACGCAGGAGACCGCCAATAACCATCAGAGCCCCCGCGGCGCTCTTGTCGTAACACTGTCCAACTTCTTGTTATTCTCTTCGGAGACGCACTCGCTGCCAACTCATCATCTCGCTGGCTTCCGGTTACCCGCGAGTGTTTGTTCATACCATCATCATCGTCGCCATCATTAATAGTATCATTTTAAAAGGCCATAATACCTCACTGTGCTGGTTTTGAAGATCGATTGTGACAAAAAATAATTTCTCACCAAATGCTTCCTGTCAGAAAGGATTTTCTTTCTCCGTGTAATCATTTGAGGTGATTTATGAGCGCACGGACGGACAGCATGAATGCACACTCAATTTCTAACGCGATTAAAAAATACATCTCTCCGAAAGAGCCTCCGCTTGTAAGCGAGTAAAAAAATAAAATAATTTGTGGCCTGGCATCGTGAACGAGACGCCTTCCTTGCGGTCAAGTACCACGAACGAAAAGAGAATTGACAGAGAGAAAAAAATAAGATAAAAAAGGCGCGCACGCACCCTCCCGTATTACAACGGTCCAGCCAAAGCTTTCTTCTTGACAGACAAAAGATAAATACAACGAAAAAAAAGAGAGAGAGAAGAAAAGCCAAAGAGAAAACAAAAATATACCGAGAGCCTGAAATCACGGTACGAATTCTATTCGAGTAACAAACATCAATATATCCATGTACGTATGCGTGTACGGACATGCACACAGACACACAAATACATATCAACAGAAATGTGTGCGCGTGAACGATAACATCAAGTCACCTACATAAGGTACAAAAGTTCCCTTCACAATAACCAACACTCCCAGCCCACGCCCGGCCGCAGCCCTTCTGCCCTGCCCGGCCTCACCAAAGCCAAGGACGCGCGTACTTTCGTGAAAGACGCGAATATACAGGTTTTGCTTTTATGCGCCTTACCGTGTGTTTAACTGTGCATGAAGAGCTTGAACACTGACGGAATCAAAAATCCTTCTTTCAATATTTACGCGGCGAAAATCAATGTTGAGACATTTGTTCAAATATCCTTTTTTACATTCCGAAATTTACCAGTTCCATGGGGACGGAGGGTGACGGAGAAGGAGAGGGAGAGGGAGGGGGAGAAATATATATATATATATTATATATATATATATATATATATATATATATATTATATATATATATATGGATGTATGTATATATATATATATATATATATATATATATATATATATATATATTATTATATGTATGTATGTATATTATATATATATATATATATATATATATATTATATATATATGTATATATGTATGTATGTATTATATATATTATATATATATATATATATATATATGTATATATATGTATATATATATATATATATATATTATATATATGTATATATTATATGTATATATATGTATATGTATAATATGTATGTATATATATATATATATATGGTATATATATGTATATATTATGTATGTATGTATGTATGTATGTATATATATATATATGTACATATGCATGTATGTATGTATATATATATATATATATTATATATATATATTATATATATATTATATATATATATATGTATATATGTTAGTATTAATGTATGTATGATGTATATGTATATGTATATTATATATATATATTATATATATATATATATATATATATTAGATATATAGATAATATATGAGAGAGAGAGAGAGAGAGGAGAGAGAGAGAGAGAGAGAGAGAGAGAGAGAGAGAGAGAGAGAGAGAGGTGGGGGGAGGGGGATGGAGGGAGGGAGGGTGAGTGAGAGAGAGAGAAAGAGAAAGAGAAAGAGAAAGAGAGAGAGAGAAAAGAGGGGGAGGGGGAAGGGAAAGGGAGAAGCAGAGGGAGAGAGAGGCGCGAGTGAATGGGGGGCATGTGTATTCACACATCTTCGCCTCTAAGGAAAGAAAGGGGACGGAAATGAGGTAAGTAATGGAGGAGTAAGAGGAGGAGGAGTCGGAAGACGAAGAGGAAGAAGAAGGAGAAGGAGGGGGAATGGAGACTAGGAAGAAGAAGGGGGAGAAGGAGGAGGAGGATGGGAAGGAGGAGAGGGCGGCTACCCATCTGTCGACGTAGCTGGAACCTCGCTTCGGTGAGCTCACATTTCCTTCTGTCACGATGACTCGGCGACCAGCCTTCTCGGGGCATCTTTCCATTTGCATCGAAAAACATCCGGTAACTGGGTCCAGCCTCGGGATTTCTTCAGGCTTGCGCAAGGCGGCTCTGGTAATCCCTGTCCGTCTTCGACAAACACCCATGGATGCTCGAGTCAGGATTTCTCTTTCCTGTCTGGCTGTCTGTCTGTCTGTCTGTCTTGCAGAGGGGGGGGGGCACGTCTTGGCCTGTCACTCCCGTCTGCGCGACGTCCTGCGAGCCAGGTGCAAACGGCACTGTGGATATCTCGAGTCGAGTGAGGGAGGCTTCGGGCAACCAGACCTTGACCGCGCCGCCGCCGCCGCCGCCTTCTCCAAGACAACCCATCTTGGTAATAACAGCGTCGGAACTTTATGAAACATATATACAATAACTGAATGAGTATTACGGAGGTCCGAGTGGGCCGAAGGAGGGGGAGAGGAGAGGGGAATGGGGAGAGAGGAGGAGGGGAGGGAACACCGTGGTGGAGGTTATATTTGTATATTATCCCGGATGCGCTTACATCCATGACCGATGACGTCATCACTGCCGGATCACTCAAGACGAACGCCTTTACGCTATCTGATAATTATCCCTCGCCTCGCAAGCCGGGCGGGGAGTGGATATTTGGAAGAGTCTGTCTATCCGTTTGAGTCGATCGAGACAGAGAGGGAAAACGCGAGTGGGCTGGCACGGCGCACGCAACACCAACGTAGCCGATGCAGCAAGAGCGAATCTCGAAACCGCATACGCCCGAGCACGCCGGGGAATAAACAGCCTGTCACCACACCTGGATGACTCACCGACACTCGCAGCGTCACTTGACTCACGGGCCTCGGCTCCCGACTCTAGGCCTTGGCATATTGTGCCCTCTCCCTTTTCCCCTTTCCTTCGCTCGCTTCGGCTCTCTTTCGCACTACATGACCTGGTGCTGAGGGAATAAGCCGATAATAAATGACGTGGATTCTGGACACAAGATTCCTGGGAGTATGATGCCGGTTTCCGGGTTCAGGAAGAAGCACCCTAGGCTCTGTTGTTGCATCTAGAAATAGAAAGTGCTGTATGTATTTGACTTTGAACTCTGTGTCAACATTGGAATACCATTGCCAGTGAAGAATCGCAGTTGCAAGTTATCGTTACTCATATCACTAGACCGTGTAGTAAACTATCCGTTGAGTACACACATTCACCTACATATCTTACCGATTCTATTTCTGTCCCCTCCATCTGCCTCTACTCCTCTCACCATTCCCTCTTCCTCCTCCCTCCCCTTGCCATCCGTTGAGCCAATACCCCCGCCCCCCTCTACCCCTCCGCCGCCCTCGTGGCAGGCAGGAGAGGACTTGCAGACCGACGGTGCACGAGCAGGAGGCAGCGTCGGGCGGGGATAACCACCACCTTCCCGCAGGTCGGGTTCGCTTCCCATTTGTCACTCCTCTTGTCCGACACGGAGAGGCCGACACGGAATCATGTCTGTCGCCCTGTCAAAGCTACCTCGCAACCGCGGTAGCCACGCCCTCCTGCTGTGGCCGCTACCGAAGCCATCCTTTGACCCTTCACACCCTCGCCCTTTGCCGCCCGCCTCGCAATAATTAGGGTGTCGAGTCGACTCTAATTCCATTCTTGCAGCATGAGTTAGTGCAGCATTCGGTGGTTCCATTCCAGTAGGCCACGGATGTGGACAGCGACTGACAAAAACTAACAATTAGGAGAAAAAATAAGTGTTTTTAACATCCGCACACATCAATAACTAAGCAATTGCAAATGATCCTGGAAGCGAGAAAAACGCAACTTTCAGCATCATGGGCGCGTGAAATATCTGGGCAGGTCTTACCACATTTGTTACACGGCAGATCCGGCGACTCGTTGATTCAAGAGACGCTTCCGTATCTTGAGCAACTGCTTTGTCAGCGCGTCAGATACACGCACACAAGCCAGTTTCTCGTACGGACACTAGAATCGGGGATTTTACTGAAGCCCTTTCTTTGCCATTCTGACGTCTTGTCGATAGAGCTGAACATCACCACTAATTTACCACCGCCAAAGCTGACTCGAGTCTCCCAACCGGCGCTAGCCCTCCACCACAACCTCCACCTACTCACAGCGCCTCCAGTACCGCCGCAGTGTCCCAGTACCACGCACAGCAAAGCGTCACCAGGAATGCAGGCCAATTGGGACAATGATATCAACCTGTAATTTGGTCTACCACCCTGAGGGTACAGGTTATTTACGAGGTAATTGCATATCCTTAATGGACACTTGCCATCTGCACCAAGGACCAAGTTCCAAAGTGTATCATCCACTTATAGAATCGTCTCCAGTGTGCAAATGATACGATTTTTCTGCAGGCTGTTCCGTCCGCAGCGACTCACGCACGGCCTGGAAGCGCGCTCTCAGTGCGCGGTTCTTCTGGGCATGCCATTGCCCCCCCCCCCCCACCCCCGGCCATCCATTCCAGTAGCACCTGACGCGAGCGACAAACAATGACAAACATACCGTGTAGGGATTAACTTCCATAAAACGTTATAAGTTCCAGCTGACCATTTGCTCTTCCAGTCTTCTCTCGCCCCCCGTTCTTTTTTCTCCTCCCTTCAGCTCTTCAAACTTCTCTCAACTTTTCTCCCTCTTTCTCTTTCTCTTCCCTACTTCTTTCTGGAAAAATATCCCCATACATACCGATAAATATCCCAATTCCGTTCTGTATGTCGTTCTAACAGTTCTGGCGAGGCATTAATTTGCAAAAAGTATACTTTTCAGTTATCAATTAAGGCATGGTATTACTAAGCGTTTCGAGGATCCTCATACAGGTAGTCCGCGACGCACCCGATCCCACCCAGACGTATAATCCTCCTTGAAAAAAAAAAAATACTGGACGCAGCGAGCTGGTCCAGATCCAGTTTCTAACTCTTACGAAAGTATTTTTAGATAGGCGAATGTGCGTACATATCGTGCATACAGTACATACATGCATACATACATACATACGCGCACACAGGTGAAGAAGGAAAAAAACTTGTAGGCTATCGCAACGTAACATTAGGCTTTTGAAACGACTCGGCCTGCGCCTCCCTAAGGAAACGGCCTAAGAGTAACCCACTCGAGGAGACGCTCATTCCGAAATAGTCTCGGTGCAATCATAAGAATAACCCGCCATCTTATCTGGAGGGACGGCGAAGGAATCGACAAAGCTTTGAATGTATCGAAGGGCCTCCCCCTCCCAACATCACTTGCCACCCCCCCTTCCTCCGGCGCATGATCTCTGTACCCTTGCTCGATGTGGGTCACGGACGAACGACGAAGAAAATACATCTCCGAGCGGGAGGAAGGAAGGAAGGAAGGAAGAGGAGAAGATGGAGCGCTGTCGCGAATAACAATAAATAAATGATGATTATGAATAGGATTAATACACAAATGAGCAATTCTGTTCCATCAAATAAAAATAGTACAAGTGGTTTTGAATACATGTGCGTATGCATGCATGTGCGTGTGCATCTCCCCCCACGTCCCGCCCTGCGGCTCCCACCATTATTTCCCAATGACACCATTACGTCCTCTGCCATCGCGGGATAACAAAATAATCACCAAATTACGGCCATCTTATTAGACAACATGTTTTTTTATGTCCGTCTCGCACATAAAGTGTCGATTAGGTGTCTTTGTATCTGTTTGCTTCTTTGTGCGTTTGGTCGTGCTTGTATATTTTTTTGACGGACGCGGATATGTGTACAATGTATACACTTTAATCCGTATATGCTAATGCGAAATCCGCTGTTGCCGTTTCCCGCGCTCCGCAGCGGACCCACCGCAGTCCCGGACCACCGAGGGCGGGCTCGGTGTCTCGGACACGAGAGTGATTCACGCGCGGGAGACATGCATACTCCTCTTCCTTGCAAGCGCGCGCACACTCACGCACGTAAACTTACATTCCTGTACAGATACATAAACAGCCACTCCTCCAGGCATGAGCACACGCACATGTACACTCACAATCCTTGCGCATAGACATTCGTCCCATTCTCACACTCAGCTTCTCATAAACAGACGATACGTGATAACTATGCGCTTTTTTCGCGACATACCTCATCTCAGCTGACCTTAATCAGCGCCCCTCCCCCGTTCGCGATGGCCATGAGATTTAACGACAAGTGGCTGACACTACGACTTTTACATCGCGAATTGTCGTCCTTCCTCTGCACTCCCCTTCCTCCCAGATTCTTTATTACTCTCATAATTACCTCATTTCTGTCTAGCCACATACCATTTCTCGTCATCGGACGAACACACGCAAGCACGCACCCATTCGCATCCGCATACAACCGCCTACACAAACACATACACACACACACAAACACTCCACGCGCGAACAGAGGCAGCGCGGGTGACGCAGCGGAGACGGCGCAGGCATTAGCGGTGTCACCAGCCCGCAATTGTCTTAAATAACAGGATCACGAGTCCTCTGATGAGCACGGGGGAGGGCGGTAATGCGAGGGTGCGGAGGTAGTTCGCAACCCGAAGAACAACCTGACCCTTGTGACTCGCCCCTTTCTCTGTCTTGCTCTCTCCGTCCAATGACGGGAGCGGGCGGGGGTCTTCGCTCTCTTCTATCCCTTTCTCCTTCTTCTTCTTCTTCTTCTTCTTCTTCTTCTTCTTCTTCTTCTTCCTGTTTTCCCCCCTCCACTACTCTGTATCTTGTTCTCTTCCTTCTATAGTTCCGCTCCTGCTCTTACGGGAATCGTCCTTCGCCGGCCCCAACTCCGTTTCCCTCCTTTTTCGTTACTGTTCATTTCGCCTCCCTCCTCCACTTCTACGTTCTCTTCATCTCTTTTCATTACCGTTCCTTCTCCTTCTCCTTGCCCTTTCTCTTCCTCCCCTTCCGCTACTCTCACCTCCTCTCGCCGTCCCGTGACGCCGAGGTCCTCCCTGGCGGTTCCGTAATGTAACGAGGTGCACCGGAACACCGTGACTTGTGACTAAACGTTTAGAGGTGGGATTCCGCCTGCGCGGCCATCGGGAGTCGCCCTTAGTGCCGCTAAAGACAATGAGGCTTGGCGCTATCTCGAGCCCTTTGGGGAAGCGATGACTCGAGGCTGCGGAAACTACACAGGTATTTTCCAGTCCATTATGGCAAAGGTGCGTCGTGCAGCTCACATACACGCCGGACGCCATCTTCGCTCCCTGCGCGAGCACACACACACACACACACACACACACACACACACACACACACACACACACACACACACACACACACACACACACACGCACACACACGTACGTACACACACACACACACACACACACACACACACACACACACACACACACACACACACACACACACACACACACACACACACACACGCACACACACACGCACACACGCGCGCAAGCACGCACACATGAACCTCTGCATCTTCGAATCGTTCCCTCTTTGGTGGAATGACAAGAGCCAAACCGCCTTTCATTCGCTCCGTTGATTATTTTTCTCTAGCTGTCTTCATGTCTCCTTTTCTCCCACCCACCCTTTCTCTCATTCGCCTTTTCCGAAACATTCGAGCGTCATCACCCCAGCCCTAAGGCAGGAGCAGTCGAAAGGCCCTGACGACAGATCTGACAGGTGCTTCCCTCGCCCCCCCCCCTCCTTATGTGTCATCAGCCCGGTCATAAACGCCCAATGTTGAGGCAGGACCACTTAATCATAATCCACACCTTCTTAATGGTCTCTTCGGGGGGAGGGAGAGGGAAACGGGAGAGAGAGAGAGAGAGAGAGAGAGAGAGAGAGAGAGAGAGAGAGAGAGAGAGAGAGAGAGAGAGAGAGAGAGAGAGAGAGAGAGAGAGAGAGAGAGAGAGAGTATGAAGAACAACAAGATCGAAGAGGAAATACCGATGTCTGGCAAGAGAAGAGGCGCAGAGAAGACAGACGTCAAAAAGAACAATCCAAGAAAAAAAAAAAAAAAATCAATAAATGCATACGAAGCAAGAAAATCACACACGGCATTCCCCGATCCTCCACCAAGCGGGATCGGCTCCTGCAGCAACACAGCAATCGCCGATTAAATCGCCGGTGATGGAGCTAATGGCTGGCCTCGGTGCCGGGATTTATGGCCTCCTATCCTCTATCTGATCGATGCTTTATAATTTCTCTCCCCACGCATAATTCGTGGGTGTGTACGAGCGTGAAGCAGACGAGCAGGTGTAAGTACAGCTCGCAAGGACTCGTAATCTCAGCTACAGGTTTATTAGTGTCAATAACACGTGACCCCGAGGCTTCCTTCATTAAATATGTGAGTGAGACGAATGCTTTCGGCGGGAATGGCTGAGTCTGGATTTGGCCAGACACCAAATCAGAGAAGCATCCAGCCAGCCAGCCAGCCAGCCAACCAGCCAGAGAGGTATCCAGCCAGCCAGCCACCCAACCTGAGAAGTATCCATCTAACCAGCCAGCCAGAGGGGTATCCAACCAGCCAGCCAGCCAGAGAGGTATCTATCCAGCCAGCCAGCCAGCCAGTCAGCCAGCCAGCCAGAGAGGTATCTATCCAGCCAGTCAGCCAGCCAGCCAGAGAGGTATCTATCCAGCCAGCCAGCCAGCCAGCCAGCCAGTCAGTCAGCCAGCCAGCGAGTCTGCCTTGCCCTGCCCTGCCCTTGTACCTGTTTCCCCCTCTGTGCTAATCATATGCCATTAAACGCAATAGTTATAAAAGATCAAGTTCAAAGAAAGGGGTAAAAAGAAAATTAAAATGGAGAGAACTATCATCATCATTGTAACTGTACTCAAGATTAAGACTGCTGGCGAGGATCCCTGACCAGATCGAGCAGGTTAGAGAGTATTTTTGCTTCTTTTATTACTGCTTTTAATTGCTATGGAAAAAGCGAGCGAGCGAGCGAGCGAGAGAAGGAGAGAAAGAGAGATTTTGTATATGTCTATACACTGTATATATACACAATATATATATTAATACTACATACAGTGTACATGCACATGAACTATGCCTAAATGGTTTATACAGTAGTTCATGTTAAATTCTGAGACATACATTGATGGTGAAACATAGATTACGGTGAGCCTGTCAAATGAGAGAGAGAGAGAGAGAGAGAGAGGGAGAGAGAGAGAGAGAGAGAGAGAGAGAGAGAGAGAGAGAGAGAGAGAGAGAGAGAGAGAGAGAGAGAGAGCGAGAGAGAGAGGGAGAGAGAGAGAGAGAGAGGAGAGTGAGATGAGTCTGAAAACACAAATCTTAGAGGAAGAAAGATTTTCTGCAAGAGAAAGGCGCAGAGAAGACAGAACGTCAAAAAGAACAAGTCCAAGAAAAAAAAAAAAAAAATCAAGAAATGCATACAATCAAGACAATCACACTCGTCATTCCCCGATCCTCCACCATGCGGGATCGGCTCCCTGCAGCAACAAGCAATCGCCGATTAAATCGCCGGTGATGGAGCTAATGGCGTGGCCTCGGTGCCGGATTGTATGGCCTCCTATCCTCTATCTGATCGTTGCTTTTAATTTCTCTCCCCACGCATAATTTCCGTGTGTGTGTACAGCGTGAAGGGCAGAACGTAGCAGGTTTGGTAAGTACAGCTCGCAAGGACTCGTTTACAATCTCAGCTACTTGGTTTATTAGTGTCAATAATACACGTGACACCCGAGGCTGTCCTTCATTTAAATATGTGAGTGAGACGATAAATGCTTTCGGCGGGAGGGTTAGAAGTCCCGGGAGATATGTGAATGCTGATGTCTGGCTTTGGCCAGACCCAGAACCCAAATCAGAGAAGGCATCCCCGCCGGTCAGCCAGCCAGCCAGCCAGCCAGCTGAGAGAGGTATCCATCCAGCCAGCACCCAGCAGAGAGGTATCCAGAATCCAACAGCCGCAGCGAGGGGTGGTTCAGCCAGCCATGAGAGGTATTTACCAGCCAACCAAACCCCAACCAGAGAGGTATCTATCCAACCAGCCAGCCAGCCAGAAGGTGATCTATCCAGCCAGCCTGTCGTCCACCAGCGAGGTTATTCTATCCAGCGGGAGCCAGCCAGTCAGCAGAGAGGTATCTATCCAGCCAGCCAGCCAGCCATCAGCCAGCTGCCAGCCAGCGGAGCGAGTCTGCCTTGCCTGCCCTGCCCCTTGTACCTGTTTCCCCCTCTGTGCTAATCATATGCCATTAAACGCAATAGTATATTAAAAGATCAAGTTCAAAGAAAGGGGAGTTTCTAAAAAGAAATATTAAAATGGGAGAGAACTGAGAGAACCTTCATCATCATTGTAACTGTACTCAAGATTAAGACTGCTGGCGATGTGATCCCTGACCACGATCGAGCAGGTTAGAGAGTATTTTTGCTTCTTTTTAATTACTGCTTTTAATTGCTATGGAAAAAGCGAGCGAGTGAGGCGAGCGAGCGAGCGAGCAGGACGAGAAAAGAGAGATTTTGTATTATGTCTATACACTGAATATATACACAATAAATTATATACAATATAAATATATATAATATATATATATATAAAAGATATAAATAAAAATATATATATATAATAATACTATAATACAGTGTACATGCACATGAACTATGCCCTAAAAGGTTTATACAGAGAGTTCATATTAAATTCCGAGACATACATTGATGGTGAAACATAGATTACGGTGAGCCTGTTTCAAAAACTGTCGAGAAGAGAGAAGAGAGAAAGAGAGAGTTGAGAGAGGAGAGACGAGAGAGAGAGAGAGAGAGAGAGAGAGAGAGAGAGAGAGAGAGAGAGAGAGAGAGAGAGAGAGAGAGAGAGAGAGAAAGGATTGAGAACAGCCATGTCTAGACTAATTTCTGAGAGAGCAAATTTATACCCTTGCTCACACAACGAGCAATAGAAAAGCAGACAAGCAGGCAGACACGAACCCGAGTCCGAGAGAGTGCGCGCGCATGCTGAAGGGTAGCCCTGGCACGACCGCGGGCGTGTACGAGTCTACAGTACACGTGGGCGTCCTTCCCTGCAGTGGGCCAAGGCCGGCTCCTCCGCGGCCGTCACACGCAGTTGCCTCCATACAATTGGCTACTGAAACACAAACCTTCGCGCCGCTTTCAACCGCCCATTCTTTTTACACGGCAAACATCGTATGCGGATGATGCTGCAGAATCAGCCACTGTAAAGGCCCAGGCAAGAGGGGGAGGGGGAGGGGCAAGGGGGGATGGGAAGTGGGAGAAATGGTAACCGTCGCTACAATGCCAAAACGATTTTTGCGAAAAATAATAATGATAATAAAATAAAAATGACGGGAGGGAGAAATGGCCGTTAGCCCGAGGTACCAATGCCAGCTTTCTTGCTAATTCGAGTGCCCGGGATGGGAAAAAAAAAGAATTCCATTATATTTTCCTGGGCATTCAAAGGCTAAAAGAAGACGGAAAAAATGTAACGTTCTACTTTGCCTTCACTTTTTTCCCTCAGCGTTTTCCCCCTGGCAAGTGAACGTGTTTCTTTAGACGCCAGGCCTCTAATATACAAAAGATGAAAAGCGAAAGGAACGCAAGAATTTCCTTCGTGATGAACTGATAATAATGCATTTGTCAGTGATCATTTAGGGGCACACACGTTCACATGTGCAAAAGCATATCAATATATACATATACATATACATAAATACATATATATATATATATATATATATATGTATATATATATATATAAAAAATATATATAAATTTTACCTTATACACACTGACCACACACACATAACTATATATATATTTATAAATAAATATATATATATATAATATAAAAATATATATATATATATATATATTTATACACATATTAAATATATATGTATATGATGTTAAATGTATAAAATATATATATATATATAAATATATATATATAAATTTATATTATATGTATAGATATAAATATATATATATATATAGATATATATATATATATATATTATATCTGTATATGATTATGTATATGTATATTTATGTATAATATATATGTATATATGTATATGTAGATATGTTTATATATATATAATATAATAAATAATAATATATATACATAGATATATATATATACATATACATATACATATACATATACATATACATATACATATACATATACATATACATATACATATACATATACATATACATATACATATACATATACATATACATATACATATACATATACATATACATATACATATACATATACATATACATATACATATACATATACATATACATATACATATACATATACATATACATATACATATACATATACATATACATATACATATACATATACATATACATATACATATACATATACATATACATATACATATACATATACATATACATATACATATACATATACATATACATATACATATACATATACATATACATATACATATACATATACATATACATATACATATACATATACATATACATATACATATACATATACATATACATATACATATACATATACATATACATATACATATACATATACATATACATATACATATACATATACATATACATATACATATACATATACATATACATATACATATACATATACATATACATATACATATACATATACATATACATATACATATACATATACATATACATATACATATACATATACATATACATATACATATACATATACATATACATATACATATACATATACATATACATATACATATACATATACATATACATATACATATACATATACATATACATATACATATACATATACATATACATATACATATACATATACATATACATATACATATACATATACATATACATATACATATACATATACATATACATATACATATACATATACATATACATATACATATACATATACATATACATATACATATACATATACATATACATATACATATACATATACATATACATATACATATACATATACATATACATATACATATACATATACATATACATATACATATACATATACATATACATATACATATACATATACATATACATATACATATACATATACATATACATATACATATACATATACATATACATATACATATACATATACATATACATATACATATACATATACATATACATATACATATACATATACATATACATATACATATACATATACATATACATATACATATACATATACATATACATATACATATACATATACATATACATATACATATACATATACATATACATATACATATACATATACATATACATATACATATACATATACATATACATATACATATACATATACATATACATATACATATACATATACATATACATATACATATACATATACATATACATATACATATACATATACATATACATATACATATACATATACATATACATATACATATACATATACATATACATATACATATACATATACATATACATATACATATACATATACATATACATATACATATACATATACATATACATATACATATACATATACATATACATATACATATACATATACATATACATATACATATACATATACATATACATATACATATACATATACATATACATATACATATACATATACATATACATATACATATACATATACATATACATATACATATACATATACATATACATATACATATACATATACATATACATATACATATACATATACATATACATATACATATACATATACATATACATATACATATACATATACATATACATATACATATACATATACATATACATATACATATACATATACATATACATATACATATACATATACATATACATATACATATACATATACATATACATATACATATACATATACATATACATATACATATACATATACATATACATATACATATACATATACATATACATATACATATACATATACATATACATATACATATACATATACATATACATATACATATACATATACATATACATATACATATACATATACATATACATATACATATACATATACATATACATATACATATACATATACATATACATATACATATACATATACATATACATATACATATACATATACATATACATATACATATACATATACATATACATATACATATACATATACATATACATATACATATACATATACATATACATATACATATACATATACATATACATATACATATACATATACATATACATATACATATACATATACATATACATATACATATACATATACACTTCTCTTCTGCCGATCCGATCCCTTCCGTTCCTGTCGACGCACGAGGCCGCCTTATCGCCGTGCCTTTGGGGTTAGTTGGGAGAAGTCCGTCTTCGAGTCCGACGCACGTGAATCAGCGCCTTATCAGTTTCTTAGTTCAAGGTGATGGAGGTGGTTGAAGATACGCCGCGAGTATCTAAGCCGTCGATCTTTTCCCGCTTGGGAGGAGGAACGACCCTGGTGATACTCGGTGGACAAAACCGCGCCGGCCTTGGTGCTAAATACCCACATGACTTTAGCACAATTCTGCGCAATGCGTCTAATCCCTAACCAGATGATTTCTAAGGGAAAATCAACTTTGGTATCAAAAAAAAAAGGTACAAAAAGGATAATGAAGAGAAGAAAACATACCGCCACTGCAAGTAATTATCCTTAAAAATAAAAAAGACCTCATCCGCATTTCACACCATAAAAATAACAAATAAACGACCAAACACGAAAGGCGAGTGGCAACATTAACACTCACGGAAGGTCCTCAACAACAAAGGAAGAATGAATCTCACATAAATCTTAATATCAAGATGGGTAGGTCGACTCCCGATGAATAAAAAGTCCTCACACGCGACACCCAGTCTGCGTCCACCGAAGACCTCTTCCATTGTCATATCTCTTTTGCACAGGCGCAGAGACAAACACAAAAACAAAAAGGCAATGCAACTCATCTCACTTCATAACCACATTTCAAAAACAAATCTATTTTTGGGTAACTGGTCATATCTGCAGCGTGTTTCTCCATTGATAACCTATCCGTGTTATCTCTTTCTCTCTCTCTCTCGCTATGAAAAAATGACCCAAAATTATCTATGTAAACAGGTAAAATAAAGGAAAAATAAAAACAGTACACAACAATAATAAAAAGGAATACACTGATAAATACATTTCATAATTTACTGAAAACTTATTAAAACATTTATCTACAAAAAGGAAGAGGGAAAACATCAGCTTCTCATTAATTTAAGAGAGACAATTATCTTAGAACGCCAGCCGAGTGCATTTCTCTTCATCATAAAAGAACACGACCCTTTGTATTTGAACGAAAAATGAATAAAAAAAAAAAAACTAGATTATCAATATACCAAAAAACAACTAATGTTCAAAACAAAAGGAGGCAAATGAAGTAGCCACTAAAAATACAAAGCAAAACAAAACAAAGCTCTTTCTGAGCCGGAGAGGACAGTTCCTCGGCGAGCGAAAAGGCGCTAAATGCAGGTTACGTTAGGTTAGCAGTTAACACATCCTCTCTCTCTCTCTCTCTCTCTCTCTCTCTCTCTCTCTCTCTCTCTCTCTCTCTCTCTCTCTCTCTCTCTCTCTCTCTCTCTCTCTCTCTCTCACTCACTCACTCACTCACTCACTCACTCACTCACTCACTCACTCACTCACTCACTCTCTCACTCACTCTGCTTGCAACCGACGCACGGACAGACGGCGCTCTACTCTGCCTCGCCGGGACAGGATGACTCGCCAGTACTGTGCAACTCGTCGCCGAGCGAGACGTCAACAACGAGCGGTCTCTCCGGCAGACCTTGGTCCTTTCGACGCGGCGAAATGGCACTTGGACGGTGCGGTGCAGCCGGCGATATCAAATTCGCAGTGAGGGCGCGCGAAGGGGTGGGGGTGGGTGGAGGGGGAGAAAATGGAATGAGGGAGGAGGCGTGAGAGGGAGGGAGGCGCTGGTGTCTGGTTTGGTTTATAAAAAGGAACTATTATCATTAACAAGGTGTAAACGCTGAAGGACAAGTGACAGAGAAACAGCAGACTCACGCTCTTCCTCACTCTCCCCTCCCCTTACTCCGTCGGTTGACGGCCCTCCCTTCCCTTCCTTTCCTCCCTCCCTCCCTCCCTTAGTCTCACCATTCCTTGTTCTCCCTCCCCTTGCCCCACCCTTCCCTCCTTTAGTCCCGCCTTCCTTTTCTTTTCCTCTGCCTTTCTACCCTTCTCTTCCTCTCGCTTCCGCCCTCTCTTCCTCCCTCTACCCCTTATTTTACACCCAAACGTTCCTTCCCTCCACCGTCTTCTCCATATTCTACTTCCTACTGTCTTCTTCTTTCACTTCGTTCCTACCAATGCATTCAAAGATAAATAAGTTCCTTATATAAAAATCTCTATTTCAAAATAATGATCCAAGTAAATTACATGGTCCTCTTTTTTTCGGACACCCCTCCCCTAAAAAAAGGGAATAAAAAATAAAGAAAAGAAAAAGCGGAACACATGGAGAAAAAATCCTGGAACATGCAGGGAAAAAAAAGACGAAAATAACTGCGAACACAGGAACAAAGGACAAAAAAAAAAAAAAAGGATTTCCCTATTGAACAAGGATATAACGAAAGTCATTTATTTCAAATTTAATTTCACTTTTTTTTTTTTTTTTTACACTTGAGTCCTTCCTCTGACCTTCCCTTCCTTCCCTCTTCTCACCTGTTTCCCATTAATGAAGCTTCCCTCCCTTCCTCCTCTTTATCCCACCTCATTTCTTTTCTTTCTACCTCACCTTGCATTCTTATTTTTTCTGCTCCTCCCGGCGTCCAATTCCCCCGCGCGAGATAAGCGTAATCTAAAGCAGGTTCGTCGCTTGACTGTGACGTCGGCCGGATGCTGACTGCCGCCCAGCCCTCGTTTCTTTGTTTATTTTTGTCACTTCGAGTACTACTCCTCCCCCAAATTCAACGAGATTAGTATCGCTGCAATGCTATTATCTTTGGGATTACGCGTATTTATACAGACACTGTAATAATTGCAGCTAATACCCATCATCATTCGCTGCCATTACATCACTATTATCAGTATCGTAATCACTTGTTGCAAGGGCGCCTGCTGAGCCCGCCGCGAAGAAACCTGGTCTGACGCAAGCTTCCTCCGCGTCACCAACGTCCGACGTCAGCGCCCTTACGTCATCCGCAGCGAACGCCACTCCACCACGGGGCTGGACACGACAGAAGAGCGAGAGAGCCGGACGGCCGGACTCATGGGTGGGATGGGCGTGAGGGCGGTTAGAGGGAGCGGGTGGGGGGAGGGGGAGGGGGAGGGGAGGAAGAGCAGGACGGGCGTGGTCTGCAGCACACCGGAAGTTGGGTCGGGGTGAAGCATCTCCCATTGGTAATTACCTTATCAATTCCATCTTTAATTATCCGTACGAATCGTAAATTTCACGACGATACGGTTTGCTCTCTTTGCAAGTGTCATATCTGTATCACTTAACGAGTTCGCGAGATAAGAGATGATGATACCGCACAATTGTAACGTAGGGGGGAAAGACAAAAGAAAAAAAGGAAAGAAAAGGGAGTGGGGAGCGAAGGGAAGGGAGATGGCAGACGATGCAGAAGGCTGGGCAGATAATGGGGTAAGAAATTCTTCCGTCAGTGAGACGAACGTAAAGGGGGGTGGGGGGGGAAAGGGTGGGGGGAGGGGAGGGTGAAGGATATTTCCTAGAAAGCAGTGTTGACACTTGTGGTGGTGGTGGTGGAGGGGGGGGGGGGTCATGACGAGTCAAAAGATTCTTGAATAAACATCGACTTCAGAGGATGAAGGAGAAAAGCAGCGGTAGGGAGAGACAGGCTCAGAGGGAGATGGATAGAGGAAGGAGGTGGGAGGGGAGGGGTAGATAGATAGATAGATAGATAGATAGATAGATAGATATAGAGAGGTAATGAGAGAGAGAGAGAGAGGGGAAAACAAAGAAAAAGCTGAATGCTGACATAAAGCAACGAGAACAAAATTCTTACAGTAATAATTGTCTAATCTTAACGAAAAGAGACTGCCGTAACTCCGTGACATCTAACATGCCCTACGGACAGCTCTTCCATCCCCTCCACGCCCCGGCAGTAAGAGGAGGCGCCACACAAAAAAGAAGAAGAGAAAAACAAGGGAAAAAAACAATAATACAAAAAATACCAAACGAGACAGTAAAAATGTATCACCCCGAAAAAAATCTCCCCGAACGCGAGAAGACCACAAAAAGTGGTGCAACTCGAGCGAAGGACGAAGCTGGACAGGATGCACAAGGATACGAGGATAGGAGGAGGCCTGTGCAGACGGCGAAGAGGATGAGGTGTCTTGAGGAACTCGCTACTTAAAAAACAATATAATAATGATACCGCAGAAGTTGCGAAGTCAATCACGATAAGAAGTGTCGAACATATCAATCAAAGCGGGATAAACCAAGAGTTGGAGACAGAAAGAAGAAAAGGGATGCCGATTCCTTGGCACGTCACGCTAACACGATCGAAATAAAAACCTTGCGTTATCATGCAGGAGTGAAAATACGAGACACTTTCAATATCTCCGCATTCTTCGCGATAAGAAAGCGACTCGCACTGCACATACTTATGAGAAATCGCACCCTAATGCTCCGAATGTTGTAATCGACGCACTTTTTTCTCGAGAGCAGATAGCCGAGATGCACCCCACACACAAAAAGGCTCGCGGCACAAACAGGGCTATTGGCTCACAGAAAAGGTCAAGTGCAAACACGGCGCAAATGTCCCGCGAGTGAGAAAGGGATTAGGGAGCCTCATCACTGCCCTGGCCACCGTGTGAAGATGCCATCGCCTTCGGAAGAGCAGCGAAGTCTCCAATCAATACGAATAATAATGCTTCTCATCAGAATGCACGAAGCTCAGAGAAGAGCAAGGAAACGCAGTCGAACGAAGACACGCCATAAAGGAATGTTCATCTCCCTCTTCCGTATCAGCCCAGGCCCGTCCACGTCACATTAATAACGCATGCATCCTCTGCATTCCCTGGGGGAGCCATTGGGGTGGCCCTAATGACACTGCTTAACGAAATCATGATAACTTAAAACAAAAACAAATAAAAAATGAACAAATAAATGGAGCTAATCAATTAAAAACAACAACAACAACACATTCCGTGGAACAGAATATTTCGCCATGTAAATAAAAAAAGACCGAAAATCATAAGGCAGGTATCCAAAATCGGTCTTCACCATCCCTTTAAGGTCTTCATAGACCCTCTCCTCACCATCCTTTAAATAAGACCTTCATTCTCTTCATTAACACTTTATGAGCCCCATTCTCCTTCACCATCCTTTCACACACACTTCTCTTAACCATTCCTTAAAAGAACTATCACTATCCTCAACATCCCATAAGGCCCTCACTATCCTCACTATTCCAAAAGCCCCTCACTATCCTCACCATTCCCTAAAGCTCTCACTATCCTCGCCATTAAAACCCTTTCCCCAACGACACAATGGTGCAGTGACAGTGTCCGCCATCGTCACCCTGAAAACACAATTATCTCATTTACAGAAACGCGAATGTCGCTGTGGCCATGAGTAGCTTTCGGATGGCCACTGGGAGAGAGAGAGAGAGAGCGGGAGGGAGAGCGGGAGGGAGAGCGGGAGGGAGAGCGGGAGGGAGAGTGGGATAAAGGGATAAAGAGAGAGAGAGAGAGAGAGAGAGAGAGAGAGAGAGAGAGAGAGAGAGAGAGAGAGAGAGAGAGAGAGAGAGAGAGAGAGAGAGAGAGAGAGAGAGAGGGTGGGGGGGGGGGGGGGGGAAAGAGAAAGAGAGAAAGAGAGAGAGAGAGAGAGTGAGTGAGTGAGAAGGAGAGAGGGAGGCAGGGAGGCAGGGAGGGAGGGGGGGAGAATGAGAGAGAGAGAGGGGTAAGAGAAATACAAAGGGAAGACGAAACATAGAGAGAGACACTATAAGAAATTGAAATACCCCCCACAAAAAATAGTAATAAAACTAATAAAAATAATAAAAAAAATAAACAAAAAACTATAACAAAAAATAAATGACTCAAAAGCGAAGGCTCAATACTGCAGATAAAAAGAGTACAACAAGGACTCCATAACCTTCTTCAACCCCGCCCACTCCTCCAAGAAAAGTGATAATCGCCATTCGGAATACGGGCAGGATTTCGGGATAAGGCGAGGCTGGCCTCCGTGAAAGCCCGTCCTCGCGGTTTGCAGTTTTTAACACTTTATCAAATACGGGAGTAAGTCATTGGATTGCGAATTCCCTATTTGCGTCTCAAGGTCACGCGATGGCACGGTGAAGTAAGAGAGACGAGTAAGCACTGAGATATGCAACAGACGGAAGGTCGTTGTCCGTTTTCGCATCTAGAGATCCGCAGCACCTGAATGAAGACAAAAACAAGTCGGCATTGGTAGCCATTAGCAGGTAACATGCCTGGGAATACTGGCGACGATTTACGTCTGATATTACTACGAGCATCTGATCGTCTTGCTTATTCGTATTACCACTTCAGTTTTTTTTGACTGTGTCAGTGCATAGTCAGCCACAAAAAAATGTATTTGACACCGTTAAGATAACATGAAAAATTCGTCTCTGAACCTAAATAGCGTGTGGTGATGTCTAAAGCCTCATCGCTGTCATCTGAAGAGGTCTAAGCACCAGAAGCGCTAATATGTCGTTTCCGCAACGAATATACTGTTTTTCTTGTCAAGGCAATTATATAATGATAACAATCAAAATGCATGTCATGTGGTGTGAAAATAGTGTGAGAAAGTGTCGGAATATCAGTGTGTGAGGGACGTGAGAGAGAGAAGGAAAGACAGTACAACCCGAGGCCCGGGGTCCGCGATATGAGATGTCTAATGGGCGGTGGGAGCGTCCAAGTCTGGCAAACTGTGCTGTAATACTATGCAGGGATAAGAGAGTTTGTTTACCTGGTCATGTTGTGACCTGGGCGGCTTGCCGAGTACCAGGAGGTCCCTGAGAAGCGAGGGCGAAGGTTTGTTCTCTGGGATCTCTCCTGACGATGGGGTGACGGAGCGGAAAGCGCTG
The DNA here is from genome assembly GCF_977035675.1 of Penaeus japonicus. Taxonomy (NCBI): domain Eukaryota; kingdom Metazoa; phylum Arthropoda; class Malacostraca; order Decapoda; family Penaeidae; genus Penaeus; species Penaeus japonicus. The sequence continues at coordinate 2,969,984 of NW_028234432.1, read as the reverse complement.
CCCTCGGAGGGGACGAGGCAGCTGGCGTCGCTGTCCGAGAACTGCTGCGAGTCGTGGATGCTTCCCAGAGGAGTGGGCGGCGCTTCGAGGCTGCGGCACCCGTCGTCGGGGGTGAGGGGCGGCACCTGGTGACCGGGGGTCAGGCACTCGGGCGCCCCCGACACGCACGGCGAAGAGACCGGCGGGTACCGCACTAGAGTGGAGATGGAGGGCAAGGGCGTGCCCACGTGGGGCGCAGGGGACGGTGCAGCAAGCGGTGAGGAAAGGGGTATTTGGGGCGGGCTCACCGCGTGGCACGGCGAAGGCGGTGTCAACTGCGCGGGCACGTGGAGGCCCAGGTGCGGCGCGGGGGAGGCGACGACGGCGGCAGCCTGCGGGTTGGCGTTCGGGCGAGGCGCCGTAAGCTCGCCAGTCTCGGAATCCCGGACGTGTGACTTGTATCCCAGAAAATCTTTGAGGAATGCCCAGTCGTCGTTGACCTCGTCAGTGAGGCTCAGCATGCCCCTGAAGTGCGCCGTCACCACATCCAGCTCTCCCTCGCGGCTCCAGCCAGAAGGTCCTCCACCTTCTCCCAGGGCGGCTGCGCCCCCCACTCCTCCTCCTCCACCTGCGCCAGCACCGCCCTCGAGCCCCTGCTCCCCTCCAGCGCCGCTGTCCGGGGTCTCTCCGCTGGCATCCACCAGCTGATGATGATGGCGATCCTCCACGCAGCGCTCCACCGTTCCGCCCTTGGGTCTCCCCGCGACGACTCGCCGACCGCTGGCGTGGACCGCAAGGACGCGCCGCTGCTCCTTGAGGCTCCGCTGGCCCCGCACGGATCCTCCGCACACCACTGTCCACTGCACTCGTCACTCACATGCAACGTTTCACTGGCACCACTGCATGGCATTAACTAGAACACAATTCGCTCACGTTCACCGCTTGTCCTGCATCAACGAACAACAAAAATAAAGATCATGAACAAAGTAAGTATATTTCCATTTGCAATCTAACAATGAAAAGCCCAATCACTTCAACCACAAGGATTATCTGTTGACCCGCGAGCGCGCCCTACCCCATCGCTCGACGCGTTCCGGGAGCAGAAACACGCCCTTGAGGGAGCC
>NW_028234432.1:2943881-2948881 GCF_977035675.1 Penaeus japonicus | reverse complement strand
GAATTTCGAGTGGTGGAGACTAGAATGCTTCTCTAAGTCTTCTTCATTTCCGCCTCTCTTCATTCTTCCAGTGTATAAGTGAAGCAATACACCAGATTAACGTAAAAAAAAAATAAGAATGATACGTGTAAATATAAATGTGGAGGAGAGAAGTAGCCGCTTCGTATGTCCCAGGATATCAATGCATGTATGGCTAACATTATGAAAAAAAAAAACGTGGAATAAGAAAACAAAATAAATAAAAATAAATGACGAGTTTAAAGCTGCGCCGAAATCCATCTTCGTGTAGCTGTGGAGCTCGGCGCGGCGTCGTACTGTTTACCTGCCGGAGGATTGAGGGGTCGTCGTGAGAGTTTTGTCCCCTAAGAGTCTAGGGCGTCGCAGCCACACTGGTCCCAGAGATCCCGAAGGAGGGGGCGTCGGAGGGCTCTGAACCTTGGTTAAATCTTCTGCCACAGCCCCCTCCTGCACCTAGCCGCCATGCCCCCTCCCGCCAAAAAGGAAGCCTTCAAGAGTTGGCACCACACACCACCACACTACAACACTGCTAGACACACGTCACGGCCGCACTTTACCTTTTTCTTATCCTTGTTATGGCACAACACATCCCACAGTTGTGCCGCACACATGGGCTGTGTCGCCTCGCACTAGAACACTCACCGCGTTTCCTTAGAATTCACCATGAATCGAGTGCCACTTTAAGGTCCGACAACCGACTTTCGAGGGTTTCACTGCTCACGCACTAGATTGTTTATATATATTTTTTTGGAACTTTTAAAACCCGAAATTCCTCCCGGCTGCAAGGGCGTGGCACCGACGGGCACGGGCACCGGTCAGCAGCAAGAGTCCTCCTGTGGACGCACTCGTCGCGCTCAGGTTGCGGCCCCGGGAGCGGCGTGAAGCCAGGTGAGCGCAGTGCGTGTCAGCGCGGCGTGCGCGTGAATGGCGGCCGAGTGTCTGTTCTGCCGCACTTGCCGATACTGCCGCTGCCGCAACCGCTTCGACTCTCTTCCTGCTTCCCTCCACGCACTGCCGCCCACCCCGCCCGCAACGCCCGCAACGCCATGGACCCTCCGCGACGTCTACACGACACACACGGGCTTCCTCATGACTACCATCGGGGAGGCTGGTGTTGATGGCGGGCTGGTGAGGCGAACACTGGCGCTGGGACCTCTAGCACAGCCTCACGCCTCTGTCAACACCGATGAAGGTCAGCATTCTGCCGCAGTCCCTCCTGAGGCAAACATGGAGGGAGGTGGGGGAGGCGCATGAAGAGGAGGAGGTGGTGGCGGTGGTAGAAGAGGAGAGGGAGGATGAGAATGAGAAGGAGGAGCAGCAGGTGGAGGAGGTGGAGGCAGTAGGGGGATCGGGGAAGGGGCGCGCTATACCTCGCCGTGGACTCATCTTCTAATAGAAGGCCATCATAAGCCATGTCCTCACCAGCTCCAACCCGCTTCCCTTCGCCTACACACATAAACCTACAAACACGCACGCAATCATTCACCAGAGACGCCAGCCTTTAAAAAAGTAAAAGATAAGAGAGAAAGAAGGCGAAAAGAGACTCCCCACCAGAAGCCCGTAATTCTTGGTGCACGAAGAAGATTTCTTTACAGTTTCCAAGTATCTCCAGACCCGTCGGCAGGCCAGCAAAGCTAGGCTTCGTGGTGCGCGGGTAGCTGAATCACCGCTAATGATAAATGAAGGCCTGATGTTGACAAATTGACTCGCAGGCCGTCCATTCAGATGAGTCCAGACGGCGCGGCGGCCCACTCTCCAGCTCTGAACTGTTCTAGCTCTACACACACACGTGCGCACACACGCACACGCACATGAACAAGCACACATGCAAGCACATACACACATATATACCTAAAAATAAAATGCATACACGGAACTTTCCGTTGCCGGGTAATTCCCCTCCTCTGTACATCGGTCTATGCCCGCCCCTCTCTTCCTCTTCCTCCTCACAGGAACGGGCACATACACGCAAATAGCAAGCACACACGCACACGCGAAATGACTGCATCTCCACCTCAAGCACGACCGCTTCTACTTACAGCTCTCCGCAACGTCTAAATAAGCGCATCATAAAGACAAGTCCAGAAAAGAGTAAATAAAAACCTCCGCCAAATACCACAGGTAAAGCATCAGCAAATTGCCAATTATCAGGCAAGGTAATGACACGCTCCGACGCAAGTTATCGAACGCGCGTGCGAGGAAGAAGAGGAGGAGGAGGAGGAGGAGGAGGAGGAGGAGGAGGAGTAGAGGAAGACGGAGGGAGGGAGGGAGGGAGGGAGGGAGGGAGGGAGGGAGGGAGGGAGGGAGAGGGAGGGAGAGGGAGAGGGAGAGGGAGAGAGAGAGAGAGAGAGAGAGAGAGAGAGAGAGAGAGAGAGAGAGAGAGAGAGAGAGAGAGAGAGAGAGAGAGAGAGAGGGGGAGAGAGAGAGGGGGGGAAGGGAAGGGGGAGGGGAAAGGGAAAGAGAAGGGGAAGGGGAAGGGGAAGGATAGGGGGATGGGGGAATAGAAACGGAAGAGGCGGGAGGAAGAGGGGGAAGAGAAGGAGGAAAAGGGAAGGTGGAGAGGAAAAGGTGAAAGGTAACTAAAGAGGAAATAATATAAGGCAAAATGTGGAAAGGGATAGACGATGATAGCAGGCACTATGGGAGGAAAGGAAGGAAGGAAGGAGGAAGGAAGAAAGGATGGAATAAGTGGAGGAAAGAAAGGAGCGTAATCTTAACAAAGACGAAGATTTGAATGAAGCGAATAAAAGCGGTCGACAGAACAATCGCGGAATAATTACCTGGCGAAGATTGGCCATTTTTGTCAGCGAAGAGACCATGATTGAAGCATTCTAATGAAAAAAATAATAATAATAAATAAATAAAAAAAGGAAATGAAAATCAGAAACAGGGAAATTAGCTGATGAAACTCGAGCAAGCAGCAGGGAAAATAAATAATGAATCAGAAGATTCAGAAGAAGAAACACCGGAACAGAATAATTTTGGGCGTACCAAAATCAAGTCTCCAGCAGCCGCACGCAATATGTCACTCTTGTCGCTCAAACAATTGCGCTAAGTAGTGCGCAGGGTGCCATTTATGCGATAGGGACTCTAACACTTACGGAAAGACTTGGAAGAAGCGAAAGCAGAGAGAGTGAGAGTGAGAGATAGACACGTATGGGTAGAGCGGTGCAGACGTAGGGAAGAGGAGGGGCAGGGAGCGAGGGAGCGAGGGAGGGAGGGAAGGAGGGAGAAGAGAGAGAGAATGAGATGGATATATATATATATATATATATATATATATATATATATAAATATATATATATATAGAGAGAGAGAGAGAGAGAGAGAGAGAGAGAGAGAGATATGGGTAGAGCGGTGTAGACGTAGGGAAGAGGAAGGACAGGGAGCGAGGGAGCGAGGGAGAAGTGAGAGAGAATGAGATGGATATATATATATATATATATATATATATATATATATATATATATATATATATATAGAGAGAGAGAGAGAGAGAGAGAGAGAGAGAGAGAGAGAGAGAAGAGAGAGAGAGAGAAGATAGAGAGAAGAGAAAGAGAAGAAAGAGAAGAGAGAGAGAGAGAGAGAGAGAAGAGAGAGAGAGAGAGAGAGAGAGAGAGAGAGAGAGAGAGAGAGAGAGAGAGAGAGAGAGAGAGAGAGAGAGAAAGAGACAGAGAGAAAGAGAAAGAGAGAGAGAGAGAGAAAGATCAACAACAACATGCTTACCAACTGCTATGAATACACGCACCTTGCTTATCAAGAGTTGAATAAGACACTCAAAGAAAACGCTGGAACGCCCGTGAAGTACAGGCCAGAGCTGATGTATTCGGAGGACAATGCCAAACCACCTCGGGCCTACAACAGCTGCACATAAGGTATGTGTGAATGTATGGGAAGAAACAAGAAGAGGTGGTGGAGGGGATAACGGGGGGGGGGGGGGACTAGAAGAGAAGGAGGAGGAAGAGGAGGAGGAGGAAGAAGGGATACAAGGCTTGTCTTCACCACGATTATACAGTGCAAACATGAAGTCAGTGATGAGAATATCGGTCTTCTGAGTTTTCCCTCCTCATCTCCTCGAATCTCATCTTCAGGGAGCTTGGCAGAGATGCTGCCTTCATCTTTTTTTAAGAACTTACATCGCTCCCTCAATGTCTCCATCACCCCCCCCCCCTTTCCATTCCATTGTAACCCAACCACGCTGGTGCCGCCCATGACAAACTTCTCCCCCCCTCCCCCCCTCAACCGACGTGCACACGCGCCTTCACACATGTCTCTACCCTAACTTGTCCTGCTCCAGCCCCTACCCCCTACCCCCTCCCCCCTCCCGCCGCCCATCCCGAACCCCGAGCCCAGGCGCCCCGTGGATGAGCGCGGCGGTTTAATATGGCGGATGTACGGGCGGGCATCTCGGTGTTGACTTAACTTGTTAGTCTACAACCGACCTCTCTGTCTCCCCTAACAGCTGTTGACACAACAGCCTTTGTTTCTCCCGCCGTTCGGGGTGTGGCGGCCGGGGGCTCATCCACCTCCGGCCGCTTGCGGGTCGAGCTCGTCTCTGCCTGCTTCTGCTTGCGCCGCAGTCAGCTTGCCTGCTTGTTTCAGTATTTCATTTCCATGTTTCTCTCTGTGTGAGTGAGTGTGTGAGTGTGAGTGTGTGTGTGTGTGAGAATGTGTGTGTTTATGAGTATGAGTATGAGTATATGTATGTGTATGTGTATGTGTGTGTGTGAGAATGTGTGTGTGTATGAGTATGTGTATGTGTATGTGTAGGTGTATGTGTATATATATATGTGTGTGTGTGTGTGTGTGTGTGTGTGTGTGTGTGTGTGTGTGTGTGTGTGTGTGTGTGTGTGTGTGTGTGTGTGTGTGTATGTGCAAGTGTGTGTATGCACGCGTGTGTACATCAATGTTCCTGCACATAAGCAAGCGCAAGTATTTAGGCGAGTGGCATGTAAACAGTGTGCATGTGGCGTTTCCCGGGA
>NW_028234432.1:2936381-2938881 GCF_977035675.1 Penaeus japonicus | reverse complement strand
GCCCTCCCTCGCCGCTCTGCGACCTTCACAACCGCCATCATCATCACAACACTCATGCTGGTTTCTTTCTTTCGTTCTTTCTTTCTCTCTCTCTCTATATATATATATATATCTTTCTATCTTTCTTTCTCCTTCTCTTTCTATCTTTCTTTCTCTTTCTCTTTCTATTTCTCTGTTTATCTATCACTCTTTCTCTCTTTCCTCTCTACGCCCGCATGTGAAGTACATGCAAATACACGAATACGCATATACACAAGAAATATACGTATACACAGATATAGACATGCTCCCCCGTTCGCATGCGCGCGCGAGCACACACACACACACACACACACACACACACACACACACACACACACACACGAAGGAACATATGAACACGTACATGCGATCTCATGATGATCTTTGAGCTTCGTCGAGTCATTGTAAGGGGAATAGCACGACAAAAACTCTACGGCTCGCACACATACACTTTTGCAAGTCATCCTTTCCTCCCTATCTCTCACTCTGTCTCTTTCTTGGTCAATCGTTCAGACAAAAGGCAACATGATCATAACCGAGAGAAGAAATCGGGAGACGAGAGAGAAAGAGAGGGGGACAGAGAACAGTAGAGGAGGAGGAAGAGAGGGGGGAGGCGGGGAGAGGGAAAGAGGAAGAGGAGGAAGAAAAGAGGGGGAGGAGGGGAGAGGGAAAGAGAGAGAGGAAGGGAGAGAAGGGGAGGGAGAGGAAGAGAAAGAGAAAGAGAGAGAGGGGGGAAGAGAGAGAGAGATAAAGAGAGAGAGAGAGAGAGAGAGAGAGAGAGAGAGAGAGAGAGAGAGAGAGAGAGAGAGAGAGAGAGAGAGAGAGAGAGAGAGAGAAGGAGAGAGAGAGAGAGAGAGAGAGAGGAAGGAGAGAGGAGAGAAGAGGAGAGAGGAAGGAGGGAGAGAGAGGAGTGAGGAAGAGAGAGAGAAGGAGAGAGAGAGAGAGAGAGAGAGAGAGAGAGAGAGAGAGAAGGAGAGAGAGAGAGAGAGAAGGAGAGAGAGGGAGAGGGAGAGGGAGAGAGAGGGAGAAAGAGAGACAGAGAAAAAGAGAGAGAGAAAGAGAGAGAAAAAGAGAGAGAGAAAGAGAGAGAGAGAGAGAAAGAGATATATATATAAAGAGAGAGAGAGAGAGAGAGAAAGAGAGAGAGAGAGAGAGAAAGAGAGATATATATAAAGAGAGAAAGAGAGAGAGAGAGAGAGAGAGAGAGAGAGGAAGACGGCCACTGTTAAGGGAGATGACCAAGCACCAGCCACCATGACAAGGCTCCGCTCCCGTTATCATGACAACACCCGCACTCTCATCCCTCATCCACGCATCCGCCACCCATGCGGCCCCCATTCGCCGCCCCCATGCATCCTCTGCGTCACCCAACACGCACCGCAGAAGCAACATCAAACGACATAAAAGAGCATAGCATAAAACCATCCCGTCAACATCCTTCCACTTTCGCCCTCGTCCTCCTGCCGCTTCCACCCCCCCCCCACCCCACTTTGTTCAAAACAACCATTGCTTCTATATACAAAATGCTCAATCGCCAGGGCATTAAGTCACAAATCACCTAATAAAACATCCCGACGAGGCTATAAACGTGTCTCGTTAAAGACTTAACTTTCCCCGAATAAGAATCATGACAGACAAACATGCATCACATCAAAACACAACACGAGACAAGCTACTCTCCTGCAACGTGCGAGGACGCATGTGTGTGTGTGTGTGTGTGTGTGTGTGTGTGTGTGTGTGTGTGTGTGTGTGTGTGTGTGTGTGTGTGTGTGTGTGTGTGTGTGTGTGTGTGTGTGTGTGTGTGTGTGTGTGTGTGTGTGTGTGTGTGTGTGTGTGTGTGTGTGTGTGTGTGTGTGTGTGTGTGTGTGTGTGTGTGTGTGTGTGTGTGTGTGTGTGTGTGTGTGTGTGTGTGTGTGTGTGTGTGTGTGTGTGTGTGTGTGTGTGTGTGTGTGTGTGTGTGTGTGTGTGTGTGTGTGTGTGTGTGTGTGTGTGTGTGTGTGTATGCGTGCGTGAGAGAGATAGAGATATTCCTGGGCATATGTGTACATGTGTAAAGGGCAATCATCTCAAGCTCCCAGCGCGACAAAATGACAATGCAGAGTCATTAGAGCAAATTATCATATTAGGCCCACTAGATGCTGCTGCCATGGTCACCGAAGCGACGCGACGAGCACCGCTATTCCCTTAAACGGAAGGACCGAAAGAAGAGAAAATGAAAGAATGCAATAAACAAGAAAAAAAAAAGAAAACATAAACTCATGAGCCCATCGTAATTGTCAGCATCAGGGCGTCCTCCTCCTCCTCTCGTTTTATTGGCCATCCGCAATCAACAGCTGCAAAAAAACGTCGAAGTAAACGTTCCCGGCAGCCGCAGCGCCTCCCCAACGCCACCTAAAAACGTCTCGCACTCAGGCAGGCAATAAAGCCCCATTAATTAACTGACAATTATCCCTCGACAGCGATTATTTACTGCGACTAC
>NW_028234432.1:2908881-2916381 GCF_977035675.1 Penaeus japonicus | reverse complement strand
CAAACAGTAGCTGCGTATTACTCTTTGCAGACAAACATACTGTGAATGACGGCGACCGGAGATGCTACGAGGAAATAATTTTTACGGCATGTTTAGACATTCTAATGGAATGTCCAAGATATTGCAAAACTGAATCTTTAAAAGATATTTTCTACCTTCCATCAAAAATGTGTGTGAATCTTTGCTTTATATAAGCTAATAAAATGAACGGATAATATACTATATATATATATATAATATATATATATATATATATAGCGTGCCCTATATATTCAATTACGTTACCCACTGCTGGGAAAATATATATATCTAAAAAAGCAAGCCAAAAATACTGTAGCGTACTGGACTTTCATTACGTTACCCACGCTGGGAAAATAGCCTTAACCAAAAATGAGCAAACGGAAGACTCAACGCCGCTTAAACCAGCAACCGCCAGCGCCCCCTACAACCACTGCACCCACTGCACCCACCTACATCACCCGCGGCGGAGCGCTCCGACTGCATCTCTGCCGAAAGCCAAATCACATCATTCCACATGGTCGCTACAGCCACATCGACGAAGCCACAACAGCACCACGCTCGCATCGCCGCCGCAAAAACGAAGACCATAAAACAGCAGAGTGTCGGCTACGCCACCGCACCCGCGTAAAAAAGCGGATGTTGAGAGAGGGGGGGGGATGGAGGGGTGGAGAGGAGGAGGAGGAGGAGAAGGAGGAGAGGAAGGAGGAGGAGGAGGAGGAGGAGGAGGAGGAGGAGGAGGAGGAGGAGGAGAAGGAGGAGGAGAAGGAGAAGAAGGAGGAGTAAGATGAGGATGGGGGTGGAGGCGGAGGACAACGAAGAGGAGGGGGAGATGAGGCGAATGCGAAGATGATAAGGAAGGACGAAGGAATGAAGTAAGGGAAAGGAAAAGGAAGAATATAAGGAGGTGAAAGAGGAGCAGGAGAGCAAGAAGCAGGGCACGAGGAGGGAAGACAGGTGGCGAGGGCAGCGGGCGGGAGGGCAAAGAGCAGGAGACAGTGAACATTATTACCCTCTGTCAACAACAAGGATGCCTGAAGTCCCGGCCACGTACACCTATTTCCCTTGCCCCTCCCACCCTCCCACCCTCCCACCCCCACTCCACCCTAAGGACTGGCCGACCCTGTTCGAACGCCGAGAAAAAATATCGAGCAACGGCGAGGGGACGATCACATTTTTCAATGTTCACGTCACCTAAACTCCATGACAAAGATACCCTGATATCTCGGTTGCTGGCACCGTAACCCCCCCCCCCCGCTCACTCCCTCGCCATTCCCACCCTCCCCTTCTCCCTCTCCTTATTCCCCCCTCCCCTTCCATAGGACTTGCTAAAGGCCATTGCGATGCGGCCGCTTGGCTTCGGTCCGCTTCTTCTTCTTCTTCTTCTTCTTCTTCTTCTTCTTCTTCTTCTTCTTCTTCTTCTTCTTCTTCTTCTTCTTCTTCTTCTTCTTCTTCTTCTTCTTCTTCTTCTTCTTCTTCTTCTTCTTCTTCTTCTCCTCCTCCTCCTCCTCCTCTTCACATTTCCTCCTTTTCATTCTACCTTTCTTGACTTTCTCTCTTCTCCTCTCCCTCTTGTATACTTCCTTCCTTTCTCTTTCCCTCTTTCTCTCCGACCCAGCGTTCGCTCCCCGCGTTCCAGTTCCAGTTCCCCTTCCGTTTCCCTCGAAGGAAAGTCCATCGCAGAAGGAGGGGCGGAGACAAAAGGAATGAGAGAGAATAAAATGGGAGCCCGAAATGGAGTGGGAGGAACCAGAGGGAACGAAATGATATCATTTACAAGACGAGAAAGCCAGATCCGCTTTGGAATATCAAACACCTCCTCCCCCTCCCCCCTCCCCCTTTTCCCCTCGCCCTCTCCGTGGCTATCACTGAGAGGTCATAAAGGCACACGTGAGGATTGCGGTTCGCTAATGAGTTACGGGCCAGGGGTGTTCCTCCTCGCGGGGGGAGGTGGGGGGGGGGAGGAAGGGGGGTTAGGAGAGGGGTGGGGGTCATCACCACGATAGATTAAACTTTTTCGGGACGTTTTTGGTGGAGGAGAGCTCGCACTTCAGACGTGGAGCTTCCTCTATCACTTTTCTTTCCAGATCTATTATTAATAGCTATTGCTATCGTAAAGCATTTAACCGATAATTACCGCAGTATTCGCCGTGATCAGAGAAGGAAATGATCAACATTAACATTATCGATTCTCTATCCCGTTTCAATAACCACCTTAATTCGACGTGTCTCGCCCACTGACCAGGTCGAGTGGGCGTGGTCTCGCGCTCTGCAGGTCGGATCGCGGTCACGATGCAGACGCCTCCCCTCCCCTCCCCTTCCCTCCCTTCCCCGTCTCTCCCTTCATCTCCTTCCCCTTGCCCCCTCCCTCCTCCTCCTCCTCCTCCTCATTTCTTTCCGACAGCGCTGTTACAACCTGTCACTCCGTACACCTGGTCACACATCGCTGATCGCGCTTCGAAATACACTCACCCGACCCCAGATCCCCTCCAACCCCCCTCCCCACACAGACGCGCGCACTGCAATACTAGAGGCAATAAAAAACAAATATAAAAGCATAAATCGGCCTGTTGCGCTTGTCCGAGTGACAGTCGTGTCACGCTCTGTCTGGATGCATCGTCTCCCGTCTTCCCTCCCTCCCTCCCCCCCATCCCTTCCCTTCCCTGCGCAGCTCGCTCGCTCTTTTATTTACTTTTGTTAAATTCTTCTCTTTATTTCCCACTCTATCTCTTTCTATTTTGCCTACACCCCCGTCTCTCTCTCTCTCTCTCTCTCTCTCTCTCTCTCTCTCTCTCTCTCTCTCTCTCTCTCTCTCTCTCTCTCTCTCTCTCTCTCCCAGCACCCACTGCCACGCCTCTAGGTCAAACCTGCTTCACGCCCCCCCCCCCACCCTCCTTCAGCCAATCAAGATGGGATCCCACCTTGTATGGGACTGACCCCCACCCCCCCTCCCCCCTCGGAGAAGGATCACCGCGGCCGCCGCACGAAAGCCGTTCCGTTAAGACTCTAGTGCGGGTCAGGACCGAGAGCCTAAGACCGACCACGGGGCCTTAAAACGAGACCTCCCGAACTGATGTAGTTACGTCTGTGCTACTTGAGAATTCACCCGGAACTCGCGATAACACTCTTTTTACTCTTACCCTGCCCCCTCTCTCCCTCTCTCCCTCCCTCCTATACCCTACTCCATAACCCCGAGCAACCCTGAACCCTAGCACCCTTCGCCCTTTTTCCTTTCCTCTTTTAAGATTCCCTTCCCCCGGACTTCTACGCCCTTCTCCTGGCCTGGCCGCCCACTCACGCCCTCACGCTTCCCTTCATTCCCCCGACTGAAATTGCACGTACTTGATCTCCCTCATGCTTGTCTGACTGTGTCTTTTTTATCACATATTTTTTCTCCCTCCCTCCCCTAAGAAAGAGACCCTCTTCTCTTTCCTCAAAGACAAGGAGGCCGACAAAGGATGATATCACTGCAGTCGAAGAGTCAGTCAGTCAGTCAGTCAGTCAGTCAGTGGATGAGTCCCTGCGCAGCCTGGCCAGCTCCTTTGTCTGACTGCCTGTCCCGCTTTCTCGCTCTCCACGATGACTGCCAATCGGATCATCGGCAGCTCGACTTAGGCGCCATAACAGGCCGGCTGTGTCAATCGCTCTAATCTCCCCGAATATATCTCGCTCGTACAGTTTCTCTCACGATCCAATTTATTTCTCTTTGTCGCTATTATCGTCACGGCGTCGATCGGCGGAGGCGGAGGCGGCGGCCGGGAGACTCGACGGGCAGCGAGGGGCTCACAGGACGCCGTCAGCAGCGGAGCTGAATAAAACCGCCTCTTATGAGGAACAATCGGGCCTCTTTTGAAGAGCGATCACGCCTCGCCATGACTCGCCAGGAGGGAGGAGGGAGGAGGGGCAAGGGAAGGCCTCGGGGATCGAAGGCGCCTTTCCTTCCTTGCTGTCTTGATTACACTTCACCCTTTCTCCTTTCACACTTCACACTTTTTCGACACCTCCGTAAGGAACAGTTCCTGTGCTTTTTTTCTCCCATTCGTTCCGTCCGCCGGGCTCTGCCTCTCCTCTTTTGGCGCTCTAACAGTTCATTCTTTCTTCTCCCTCATAATCTCCATTCTTAACTAACCCTTTTGAAAGGAGACTTTTTTTCTCCGCGTCGGGGTTATTGCATGTACAACCTCGATATCAGCCCTTCTTTCATCACCTATTTGAATGATATTGTCTGGGATTTCTTGGTGGGAATCCCTCCCATTCACCTACCTTCTCAACCTACCTACCTACCTATTTATCCTTCACTTCTTTCTTTCTTTATACCTACCTACCTAACTACCTTCCCCTCTTCCTACCTACCTACTTTCCTTCCTTCCTTCCTTCCTTCATACCTACCTCCTACCTACCAACCTACCTTCCCACCTCCTCTCCTGTCTCTCACTTCCTTCCTTCCTTTCTTTCTCCCTCCCTCCCTCCTTCCCTCCCACGCTACTCTCCCTTCTCCCTCCCCAATTCTTCCTGGTCAAAATATCAACCTAAGCTGCTTTCCATCCCCAAGTTTCTGACCAACAGCCTGCCTGCCTGCCTGCCTGTCTGTCCATCTGTCTGCCCCATTGGACTTCCTCCGCGTGTAAGAGAAGGAGAGCAAAGCGCGAGTTCCATTTCACTTTTTGTTTGATCTGGTCAGTTTCCTCTCGCAACCCGTTCATTTGCCGGTGATTCCTCATCACGGCGATACCTCGGCTCCTCATTGCCGTAAGAACACTGTAATTAACAATAACATGCTCAGACTTACATACATACACACATACACATACACATACACAAAACACAAACACACACACAAAACCCACTCTACCGGGATAGCGCTTATCAAAAGGGCGACGCGTCCATCCCGGCCAGAGATTGCCTCCCCAACCCCAAATCCCTCAGAGCAAAAGGAACGAAGGCAGATCGCGGATCGTTTACATTTCCTCGATCTAGCTCTTTTTCAATATTGCAACGCAACGTAGCGCACAGATTAACAGATGGGTGCAGGAAATCACGAGAAGGAGAGACAAAATAGAGACAAAAGAAGAGAGAGAGAAAGATGATAGGGATGACGAAGTAAGAAAAGAAGGAAATGTTAAGGAAAGAAATGAGACGGAGAAAATATGAAGTGAATTAAACATCGAATCAAAATATCGATTTTAAGAGTAAAATGCCCGACAAGTAGCAGATATGACAGGATATCGAAACTACATAAAAGCAAAAACGAAAAAAAAAAAAATTGACAGAGTACGAAGACGCTTAAAAAAATGAGAGCGAGGAGTGAAGGTTGAAAAGTGAGGCAAGAGCTAGCGGCGGGCTGGGGAGGGGGAGGGGGGGAGGGGGCACGGACAAGAATAGTGGTGGTGGTGGGGAAGGGGGGGGGCGGGGACGCAGAGCTAGAGATAAGCACACGGCCCGTCACGGATGTGCGACCACCACTTGTCGACATCACTGTCCACAAAATATCCCTGCTCAGTGTCGCTGATAAACAAATCACGCCCACCATATCCACCGGAACACGCCGCTGCCACACCCACATATCCTTACCCACGTGGAGGAGCCCATGGTTACACCAAGTCTTATCCCAAGGATAGACCTGGCGGAAGCCCTGAACGCACGTGTTAGAAAATGCCAATGAAAGCATTAGCAATTTCGGAAGACAAACTTTTATTTTTTTCTGCGCCGGTAAATGAAGTACCGAGAGCCATATCAATCCAAATTAACATCCAATGTTTCTTTCTGTAATAACCTAATTGCGAGATAAAAGAAAAATCCGAGGAAGAGAAAGGACAGAGCATGGAAATAAGACGGCAAGGGGAAAGGAACGAACAAGGGGTACTTATTAATGCAAGCAGTATTCACTCGCCATAATGCATATCCTTTTCTAAAACGCCATGCCTCTTGCCATGAATCCTATTTTCCCGGATCGCCATTCCCCTCCTTCCGCGTCTACTTCTCTCGTTCGTTGTGAGGCATACGAGTGAGACTCTTCTCTTCTCCGCGACACAGGTCCAAAAAATCCTGGTCCTCGCCTCGAGCATCTGTACGAAGTCCGACTGTGTTTACCGTTGTGCCTACGTCCCCAGCTGTTCGAGGCACAATGACATCTGCAGCACTTCCAGCTATACGGTGGAAATTGTACAGCGCTCTATGTGCTCGATACAAGCGCGAGGAATGCGCAGCACGGCTCTTGTGGTAAAGCAAGAATCTTTGTACGGAATTGGAAAGCATACTGTAATTCTTATAGCTCTATAGTTAGTATTGGATGACCCTTGTACAACCAGAGGCAGTACAACGAGATTCTTGTACTACCGTGGGCTGTACATAGACTTTCCCGAGCATTTCCCACGCCATGCACACACCGCTCCCCACCGCTCGCGAATCGGCAACCTGCATGACATCGCGGCCACAAAAGAATAAAAACCTTACCGCCGAGACAATGAACACTTCGCAGCCAGATCAACTTTCGCAAATTGGCACCGCGTCTCCGCAATCACACTTTCGCATGACGTCAATCATCTTATCTCGCGCTACACTATGAATTCAATCAACACTTTTATATCTCTATAACTTGTATTTTCCTCATCTTTTTAAACAAGACTCGCCCGCTCCAAACGGGTCGTCGTCATCATCATCATCATCATCATCATCACCACCGTCGTCGTCGCTGTACCTGTTAGGGCGCTTTTCTCTCGCGTCCCACCTGCACTGCGCGCCATTATGCTTTCTTGTTCGGCACCAAACAGCCTGCGCCGCCGCACCCCCTCGACAGCTGCAGCTCCGAAATGTGAAACAGGCATGCAGCGCGCATGCAAGTCGCTGCCGTTGAACGTAAATATAAAAACGACGTCGGGTTTCCGTCTTCGAAGCGGCTACCTGTCCGCGCGTTCACTAATTGCAAGTCGCCCTAATGATTCTCCTGTGGCGGTGCTTCCCATCTCGTCTCTCGTCTCCGGCTTATTCTCGTCTCCTCGTTTTCCTCCTCCTACAACACTCCCGACCTGCCTCAATAAATCTTCAGCTAAAAAATTAATTTGAGCTTTCTCTCTCTCTCCCTCCCTCCCTCCCCCTCCCTCGTTTCCCTCCCCAGCGCCGTCACGCGACCCACTCACGCTTTCTCCCGCCGCATTAACGAGCGCTCGAAGCCGGTCAGGCGCCTTCGCCCTTCCTCACTTCACACTTTGGGCGTCTTCACCCCTCTGACAGCTTGGTCAAAACACTCTAAAACTGTGTGTTCATTCTTTCGACATGGTCATTCCTCTCAAGCCTTCGGTTCGCCCCCTGACTGGCATAACGTACACAGATCATTTTGCTTGTTACTTTTACCTCTATGTTATTCATTTATGATCATTATTATTTCTATTTGTTGCAAAATATTTTTTTGCCCACGAGTGTTACCCTTATTCTTCATTTCATTTTCTTTTTTCTGCTTCAATCCCCTAAGAATTTTAATGCCCC
>NW_028234432.1:2893881-2896381 GCF_977035675.1 Penaeus japonicus | reverse complement strand
GCAACTATAAGACCTTGCGAGACAAAACAAACACGCCAAAAAAGTTGCTTGCTACGGCAGGATGAAACAGGATGGCAGGATCGGGACAGTCGGGCAAGGCCTTCGCGAGAGGGAGGGACGGCGAGGCGCGGGACGTAGGACGGTGATGCTGAGCGAGGGAGGAACAGCGAAGGAGAGGAAGGAAGGAATTAAGGGGAAGGGAGGGAGGGAAGGTGGAGAGAGGGTGGGAGGAGGAGGAGGAGGAGGAGGAGGAGGAGGAGGTGGAGGAGAGAGAGAATGAGAGAGAGAGAGAGAGAGGAGGGAAGAGAGAGAGAGAGAGAGGAGGGAAGAGAGAGAGAGAGAGGAGGGAAGAGAGAGAGAGAGAGGAGGGAAGAGAGAGAGAGAGAGAGAGAGAGAGAGAGAGAGAGAGAGAGAGAGAGAGAGAGAGAGAGAGAGAGAGAGAGAGAGAGAGAGAGAGAAGGAAGGAAGAGAGAGAGAGAGAGAGAGAGAGAATGAGAGAGAGAGGAGAGAGAGAGAGAGAGAGAGAGAGAGAGAGAGAGAGAGAGAGAGAGAGAGAGAGAGAGAGAGAGAGAGAGAGAGAGAGAGAGAGAGAGAGAGAGAGAGAGAGAGAGAGAGAGAGAGAGAGAGAGAGAGAGAGGAGGGGGGGGAGGGAGGGAGAGGGGAGGGAGGGAGGAGAGGAGGGGGGGAGGGAGGGAGGGGAGAGAGGAGAGAGAGAGAGAGAGAGAGAGAGGGAGGGAGAGAGGGGAGAGGGAGAGAGAGAGAGAGAGAGAGAGAGAGAGAGAGAGAGAGAGAGAGAGAGAGAGAGAGAGAGAGAGAGAGAGAGAGAGAGAGAGAGAGAGAGAGAGAGGGGGGGGGGGCATCGGAAGAGGCGGCGCAAGAAGGGCGCGAGTGAGGGAGGCTTCGAGGCGTTGCGCCGTAGCGGGTCTGCCGTAGTTCCGGGTGGACGGAGCTCAAAGGGTAGTCGGGAGCGGCGACGGAGCAGCAGCCACGGAGGATGTGGATTCCGGGCCTCAAGGTCGGCTCCGCGGAGGACGTTTCAGGGAGTCCGCGCGTCTCTGCCGTTCTTGTCGACGCTGCTCTGCGTTCTTGCGCCGTTTCCGGATGTGGAGTTTTTGTCGGGGTGAGGACGTGCCGATGGGGGAGGGGGGGGCGAGGGGGAAGGGCAGTAGCCGTGGTAGGCGGGAGTAGTCGCGGCGGCACCAAGGACCGCGCCCGTCCCCGCCCTCCAGCCGCCGCCGCCGCCTGGCCCTCACCGCCGACACATCCGGCACCAGAGGCCGCCAACCCTCCGGTGTCCGGTGCGATCGCCTCGTAAATGTGAAGTTACATAACCTGTCCTGATCGCGTAACATCCTGCCTCGTCTCGTTCGCGCAAGACGTCATGCAAATATCATAATCGACTGGTACATCTGGCCTGGAACCCGGTGTCGGCACACTCGTTCTCGTTTCTTCTTCCTCATCTTCCTCTCAATTGTTTGATTCTTCGTTGTTCTTCCGTACTCTCCCTGATATTTGTCTTATCCCTTTTCATTGTTCTTTCCTCTTTCTCTTCTTACTCTTCTTCTGAAACCTTTCGGCTTCCGCTTCCGTCTGCTTTTCCCTTTTGTCTTCAATTTTTTTTCCCACCTTCCTTCCCCTCCTTGTCATCTTCCTCGTATTTCTGAGTTCTTTCTTTCTTTCTTTCTTCCTTCCTCTCTCCCTCCCTCCCTCCCCCACTCTTCCATCATTCCTCCCCATTCTTCCCCTCTCCCTCCCCCCCCTACTTCCTTTCTTTCTCCTCTCCCCTTCCCTCCCTCCCTCCCTCCCTCCCTCCCCCATTCCCTCCCTTCCCCTCCTCCCGCTGCAGTGAGTGGCCTCTCCGTGTGATGGATGCGTGTTGTGGCGGCCTTCAGCACCGCGCCTGGAATGCCAGTGACTTGCATGACTCGGGTGTCGGTGGGCGGCCCAGAGCAAACCCGGGATTCACTCTCGTCTATCTCGCTCTCTCGCCTTCCTCATAGCGCGACGCTCGCCAGGGTACTAAACGCTATGACGACAAAGACGAATGTAACATAAATAAAAGCAATGGAGACGAATGCAACAAATACACACAGAAGAAAGCAACAGTAAAACTATTAACGCGGACAGAATACGTACTCAAGCACAATGACAGCATCAAGAACGACAATAAACCATAAAAATTAACAACACAGTTTCCAAATAAGAACGCAAGCAAGCAACACCCCAAAGACCCAACAACAAACAAACACGCAGAGATGACTCCTTGATTAATATCACTGCCCGCACCAGAATGCACCGGTCCCGCCCACGCGCCGGCCCTTCCCTAAAACAGCCCTGGAAAAGTCCTGCATAGGCAAAACCCCAGGATTCCCTGGGCATTCCACATGTGTGTGAGTGTGTGAATGTGTGTGTGTGTGTGTGTGTGTGTGTGTGTGTGTGTGTGTGTGTGTGTGTGTGTGTGTGTGTGTGTGTGTGTGTGTGTGTGTGTGTATGCATATGT
>NW_028234432.1:2846381-2881381 GCF_977035675.1 Penaeus japonicus | reverse complement strand
AGGCGCGGTAACGGTATGAACTGGTTGTCATACCAATCCCACTGGAAGGAAAGGGAGAAGGGAAGGAGGGAATGATATTGTATGTATGTGTGTATATGTATGTATGTATGTCTGTCTGTCTGTCTGTATGTATGTATGTATGTATGTATGTGTGTATGTATATGTCTATGTCTGTCTATGTCTATGTATATATATATGTATATATATGTATATATATGTATATGTATGCATATATACATATATATGTATATATGTGTGTGTGTGTAGAGAGAGAGAGCTAGAGAGAGAGAGAGAGAGAGAGAGAGAGAGAGAGAGAGAGAGAGAGAGAGAGAGAGAGAGGAGAGAGAGAGAGAGAGAGAGGAGAGAGAGAGAGAGAGAGAGGAGAGAGAGAGAGAGAGAGAGGAGAGAGAGAGAGAGAGAGAGGAGAGAGAGAGAGAGAGAGAGAGGAGAGAGAGAGAGAGAGAGAGAGAGAGAGAGAGAGAGCAGAGGAAGAGAGAGGGGAGAGAGGGAGGAGAGAGGGGGAGAGAGAGAAGAGGAGAGAGAGAGAGAGAGAGAGAGAGAGAGAGAGAGAGAGAGAGAGAGAGAGAGAGAGAGAGAGAGAGAGAGGGGAGAGGAGAGGAGAGTTAGAGAGAAGAGTGATAGAGAAAGAGGGAGAGAGAGAGAGAGGAGAGAGAGAAGAGAGAGAAAAGAAGAGAGAGAGGGAAAGAGAGAAGAGGAGAGAGAGAGAGAGAGAGAGAGAGAGAGAGAGAGAGAGAGAGAGAGAGAGAGAGAGAGAGAGAGAGAGAGAGAGAGAGAGAGAGAGAGAGAGAGAGAGAGAGTAATGTGTCAGAGCGCTGGGACTGTTGAGCACTACCCGCCTCCCCGCCATATCCCCAGAAGAGACTTCCAACGGAGGGCCTCCCCTCAGCTCCCTTGCCGAGCCCACCCCTGGGAAGCCCTCAAAGCCGACGTCGGGGCAGGGGCGCGTACCACCCGCACACTCCCGCCCCTGAGGAATCCGACCTGCAATGACCTAGCCACCTCAACACATGTCATGACACCCTGTAATTAGCGCCAAAACCAGCTCCCAATTACCGCCCAAGTCGCCCTTGCTTGGTGGACACCCATGCCCGTCGCCGCAGCCGCCGCACCGCCAGGTAGTGCCCCGGGCGACCCCCGGGCGACCCCCGGTAGACCCACAAACAGGTTTCACAGTAAATGGACCCCGTGCCCCCATGGTTTGGAACCGAGGCGGTTCCTCGGATCAAGATGCTGCCATCCCGGCGTTCCCCTCGTGGAGGCACTGGTGCGCTGTGCCATCTGTGTACGGGAATGATTTATTGACTGATCGCTCGACTGATGGATGTTTGTGGTGGGGGGGCTACTGAATCCGCCGGAGCGGTGTCGTGTCTTGAGCGATTTTCTGGATTGCGGGGGGGGGGGGGGGGCATGCCTTTACTCTTCCACCCCTGAAAGCTATCTGGTTTTAATTGTTATTCCCGCTCGATTGAAATCTAGCCATTTCACGGACACAAATGTCACACTTTCTTCTTTCTCCACTAACTTCCACTTACTTTCTTTGTTACGATACTGTTATTTTTACAAAAAAAAGCTCATGGAACTTTGTCAACATATTAAAACAGCTTTGCGTTTATGTACGGGTCACACTCACATTCACACTCACATTCACACTCTCACTCTCACATACACCGAACTATTTCCAAGCACCCTATCAAGCACCAAGAGGTAGTAGCGTGCACGCCCTCTTGCCCCCTCCCTAACCTGCCTTCCTTCGCAAAGCAAGCACACGGAAAGCAGCGGGTGATTCAAGCCACGACAAGAACATAAAACAAGCCGATCGGGCAAACTTTGGCCTCCTGCGCAGCCACTAACATGCGATAAGGGGGCGAGGGCTGTAGCAAGTTGAATGGCTGAAGTAGCACTTAAAACAGACCGCCGTGCGTCTTAGTTGGCAAGCAAGACGTGGGCTTACCCAAGCGGTCGGGGCGCAACATGGCGACGTCGGGCATCAGGCGAATCGGCGACGGCAAGAGCAGCGTGGCGAGGGCGGTGTGGCGAGGGCGGTGTGCCGGCGCGCGCCTCGTGGCTGTTGTAGACGTGATGTAAGCTTATGTAACTGGCGCTACGATTTTTTGCTCGGCGCAAAAATGAACCTTGGCGGTGGCGCTGGGAGGGTCCTCTGGGAGGGTCCTCCGAGCCTCGTGTTTCCATTATCTAGTAGGGATCAGTTCCGTGTTCCACATCCGGCATCGCCTGCGTAGCGGACATCAGGGTTTTCTCATCTTGTTTTTTATCCCGAAAATAAGGTTCAAGGACCAACGGAAAGTAGCGGTATGTGCGGATGGCGCGCCGGGCTGCCTCGCGTCGCCTCCGCTCGCCTTCCTCGCCTGTCCGTCATACATAGCAACAATCCGGCCATCTCTTGGCGCTCCCTCGGTTGGAAGACATGCAGAGCATGGCAAGTCCAGATTGATGAGGAGAGGAGGTCGAGGGTAAGCGGTGTGCGAGGGGTGAGAGGGGGAAGGGAGAGATAAAGAGAGGAAGGGAGGGAGGGCGGGAGGTTCCGTTCGAAGGCAAAAGCGCAAAGGAGGAAAAACAAGAATGACCACAAACAATCAGCGGCAGGATGTGCACCTGTGACAACCACGTGCTTTCCGATCCTGACCTCAGCGAGGGTCGGTCCGGGGCCTGCCAGTTCCTTGGTAGGATCCGGTGTGGGGGTTATCAGCAGAAAAAAGCTCAGGGATCTCAACTAACGCTACAAGAGACTAATTGCGTACATGCACACGCCCATGAGAGCGCCCGCCTGCTGAGCGTTATCCTGGTGCCGTGCTCACCAAGCTCATCGTAACTAAAACCTTAATCAGTACACAAAAAAATCCTATAGTAGTACTAGTAGTGGTAGTACTAATAGCAGTTGTGGTAGTAGCAGTAGTATTAGTAATAGTAATAGTGGTGGTGGTGTAGTAGGAGTAGGAGTAGGATTAGGAGTAGCAGTAGCAACAGTGGTGGTGGTGGTGGTGGTTGTGGTAGTGGTGGTTGTAGAGGAAGTGGAAGTGGAAGTGGAATTGGAAGTGGAAGAAGAAGTAGTAGAAGATGTAGTAGTAGAAGGAAAAGTAGTAGAAGTAGAAGTTGTAGTAGTAGTAAAAGTAGAGTATAAATAATAGTAGAAGTAGAAGTAGAAGTAGAAGTAGTAATAGTAGTAGTAGTAGTAGTAAAAGGGTAGAAGAGATAGGATAAGGAGGAGGGGAAGGAGGAGGAGGAAAAAGAAGAAGAAGAAGAAGAAGAGGTGGAGGTGGAGGTGGAGGAGGAGGAAAAGACGAAGGGGAAGGAGGAGGAAGAGGAGGAGGAGGAGGAGGAGGAGGAGGAGGAGGAGGAGGAGGAGGAGGAGGAGGAGGAGGAGGAGGAGAAGGAGGAGGAGAAGGAGGAGGAGGAGGAGGAGGAGGAGAAGGAGGAAAAGAAGGAAATGGAGGAGGGGGAGGAAAAGAAGAAGAAGAAGAAGAAGAAGAAGAAGAAGAAGAAGAAGAAGGAGGGAGAGGGGGAGGAGGAGGAGGAGGAAAAGAAGGAGGAGGAGGAGGAAAAGAAGGAGGAGGAGGAGGAGGAAAAGAAGAAGAAGAAGAAGAAGAAGAAGAAGAAGAAGAAGGAGCAAGAGGAGGAGGAGGAGGAGGAGGAGGAGGAGGAGCAAGAGGAGGAGGAGGAGGAGGAGGAGGAGGAGGAGGAGGAGGAGGAGGAGGAGGAGGAGGAGGAGGAGAAAGAGGGAGGAAGGGGGGGAAGAAGGGGGAGGCAGAGGGGAAGGAAGTGAAGGAAGTGGAGGAAGAGGAGGTAGAGTAGGAGGAGGAGGAGGAGGAGGAGGAGGAGGAGGAGGAGGACGACGACAAAGAAAATGAAAAATAGCAATAATAAGAAGAAAAAGGTAATAGTACTGATAATTGGGGAAAGTAGTAGTAGTCGGGAAAGTAGCAGAAATTATCAAAACAATAAAAAGTTAATATCAACAATAATAGTAATAATAAAAAAAATACTTTAGATCCTTATCCCCATATTGATATTCACATTGATTATGAATCAGCCAAGATCATATAAGCGATGCTGATAACACTGATAACTATGATGATAACGACAACAGCGCCAAAAGCAACATGAAATGGCGAGGCTCATGTCCCAATGACGGCGTAAAACAGCGTGTTTGCTATGCAGATGCGTGGTGATCGCGCGCGTGTATTTATGGCGATGATAAGAGTTGCTCCGTTACGGTGCCGTAGCGTCGGCGGCCCTGGGCGTCCGCAGATCCGGATGTCAACGGTGGTGGCGCTGCAGCTGGCTCCTGCGCGGCACACTCACCGCCCCTCCCCCCTCACCCCTCCCCGCTCGCGTGACCTTCCAGAGCGCCGCCCTTGTGCCACTGCCCCCCAGCACTCATCAAGAGGAGGGCGGGTGAGCAGTGTCCCTGCAGTGCGTGGTGGGCACCGGCACCACCACCACAGGGAGGCGCTCGCTCCCCTCCCCCTGCAGGTGCACGTGGGCGCGAGAGAGCCCCCTCCCCCGACCGGCCCCGCCCTCGCCTCAGCGCCGCCTTGCACGGGAACTTGGGATGTCCGGATCGACTTTGGCTGGGATTTCCGCGGCTCGACCCTGAGAGCAGTGTATTCGCACGTCGTTGTCGGCGAGGAGTGTTAGTCGGCTAGGACCTGCGCCGCCACACACACGCCTCTTGTCCTTCCTCGTCAGGTACTGTGTCCCCACAAACGTTTGGTCTTGTCGCCCTTTGCGGTGCCACGCGTCTTCCCGCACACATGCAGCTTGTGTTGCATCACCACAAGCACGCACATACATACACTTTCTCACAACTTGGTCATGCAATATATTCATCAGGTATAGCTTCCTTCATATCAAGCAACACGTTTCGTGTACCTGGAGAGAGAGATAAACCTTTCTTCGCTGTAAAGTGCCCCTAATGACATCAGTGCTCTACCGGCGTGGGCTCAACCTCTGATGAATGAGGGGCGCGGATACAAAAGGAAAATGTTTCAGTCTACCCTGGGACGCACGTCAATGCCCTGCTCGCTGGCCCGGGGACTCCCCTTGCCAGACGTGCCCTGCAAATTTCCCGCCAGATCCTAGTAACAGTGGCGTGGCTGGCAGGGTGGGGGAGGGAGGAGGAGGGGGCCGGGCGCCTCTTCGAGGGATACGTCTAGTCAGGACCTTGGGAAGGCCGGAGTGTCCACGGCCCGAGGCTGGGGACTTCCTCGGTGCGCTGGGCGTCCCGAGGGTCGACCGAGCTCGGGATTTTCCGCTTCTTGAGGAGGGATGACTGGAGGTGCTCAGCTGCACCGTCTTACAGGACCCAGTTGTCTTAAAGGTGCCGCCCTGGTCGTGTGCGTGCGTTGTGCTTGCCTCGCCGTCTGCGCTGCCGCTTCACCCCTGCTCGCTCACTCGCTCACTTTGTAAAATAAAACGTTGACGCTCGCGCTCCGCCCAAGTCGCCGGTGCGCCTCGCATCTGATCCACGCAGCTTTCCACGGTGCTTTCTGCAGCTACGTATCCGCCCATGGGACGCTCTCCCGATCACGCGCCAGCTGGCGGTTGTTTGAGTGTACTGAATAGTGACAAGTGTGCACGTAATGAGACCGGCGTCACTTCCATATGCGCGCGCGCGCATCTGCGCTTCCTCTTCTTACAATACCTCTCGGTGTAATTCGACCCTTCCTCTTCCCTTGCAACAACTCATCTACATCCTGGCAACTCCTCATCTGCATCGTCCCTTCCAGCCTTCTTAGCTTTCTAAGTCACTTTTTCGCCTTCCTACAAAGGTAAATCCTAAATGCTTCCTCTCCTTTACGTCATATGCCCTTTAATGTTGCTTTTATTTACATTTTACATGATAATGCTCCTTAAACATAACCTACCATCTGAGCTTGGGTCAAAATCAGCTCATTAGCCTTCTAATTAACCTCAAAATTCCTCTAGCATGTAAAGACTATCAGTAACTGATAACTTTATACCAAAGTATTCTGTTCCAGAAGGTGCTTCGCTTAAAAACCTCGTTGCGGAGGAGTGTTATGCGATTCCTTGCAATTCTCCCTGGAATCCCATCTTCCATGTCTGAACTAAAATTCAAAAAGGAATCTAACTTAAACTCTCTGACATCATTATTTCTTTTCAGCAAGAACGGTCTGTTTGTCAGATTAATGCTTCGAATTCCCTCATGTCCTATTTCTGTATTATTTCCTGCAATGCCCCCAGCTTTCGCTACCATATCTTAAAAATGCAACTTTTTCTTCAAATGACCAATATCAATTATCCATCTCTTCTGACTGTAACTGCAACCGATTCGGTCCAAAATGTCGGAAGTGTTCAACCTCTTGTGGCAAGAGCATCTCTCTCCCCCTCCCCCCTCTCTCTCCATCCGCATGACGAGGGGAAGTTCATGCCCTCGAGGTAACAACCGAATTCCCTCAAATGGTCAACCAAATAACCAGTCATTCGCTTTCCTTGAGTATGCTTGTATATTTACAATCGCTGCCTAACTTATTTCTTGTAATGCACAGTTCATCACTTCATCAGATCACCAAAGTCTTTCATACAGCAGTTTTCCCCTCACTTCACCAAGTCTCCTCCTCCTTTACAGAGGAAAAACGCTTTTATAACTCTTGTCTTTTATGTCCCTCTACGTTTACCATATTTTTCTATATCTCCAATCATCTCTATTCAGTCTACTCTTCTTCACTCATTCAACCTATGCAGTCTTTGAAATGGCCTAATCATCCGATTACTCTCATATCTATTTCACCTATTCCGAACTACCTTCCGTATCCTCCGCTCGTTCTCGTGCCATCTTTCTTTCTGCCATTCTCCATTCTCCATTCTCCCCAGTTTCCGCTCTACTTGCCCTCCTAAACGCGCCCGCCTTTCTGTGCTTTCCGAAAATCCCCAAATCTCGTTCACACTCTAACAGGAGGGTTGAATTTACGTTCGCCCTGTCTTTGCCCGCTTGTGCCCCCGCGGAAATCCCTCCGCCTCCCGCCCCTGCCTCCATCAGCCCCTCCAGCCACATCTGGGCGTATGATGCGAGATCGAAAAGAAAAGACAGGGGCGAAGTAAACTAAAGAAAGTAGCTTTCTATCCGTAAAATATTGCCGACAGCTCGAAAGCACGTTTCCTCGACGACATTAGCTTTAAAAGACGAGTCGAAAATAATCCGATATAACTGCCATTCGGCATATCTTCGAGCTCTGTCCCCCCACCTCTCCTGCTTGCGAGGTGCACTTTGCTCTTCTCTAAACACAATTCAAATGCAATTCCACAGCAGCGCAGAGCGTTCCATCTTTTAATGGCGGAATGCTTGGCCCTCTTGATAGCAACATTTCCTGCACTCCATCACACTAACCAACATTCCACCTCCGTTAGAAAATGTGTTCTCACTCCTGGCTCTGTCCGGCAGATGCAACACACACACAATCAGACAGAAACAACAGCCAGCTGATCTTACTCTCCTAATCATCTCACAACATTCACACCAGAGTTTTAGGTGTTCATAGCATCCGTTCGAATTTCATCATGGAAAATATCTATCTACACCTGTTCCTACCTCTATCAGAACACAACTACGCTAGTCCTAAGCCTTGACCCACTAAGTCTCATCCAATCATCGTCCAGCCCTCCAATTCATAATCATTTTCTCACCAGATCTCTCTCTCTCTCTCTCTGAGTCTTTAGACATATTTGTGTGATTCATTCTAAAGATTTTGAAAACTATTTTTCTATTCCTTCAGAATCACTCTACAATCCTACACGCCGTAGTTCTTTCTGCCTCAAAAGATCCGAGTTTCTTATCTACTTCATTGAAGTCCCTCCATTGCTGTGGAACCTTTGAACCCCGCTCTCAGCTCACTCTAAAGCTGACCGGGATCGCCAAAATCTCCAGGTTTGTTTTGCCATTTTCCAAGACTCTTGAAGCTTCTAAAATCCTGCTGACCCTCCTACAAGAGATTCTGACGCCATGCTTTGTAAATCAATATGTTCAATATCCTGTATGTACAATTCTCCCTCTTTCTTAAGTCCTCTAAAGTCTTCATAATAATCCCTCGAACTGTCTTTGGACACCCTATAATTTCTGTCAATCTGAACGCCCTTTCAAAGGACCTAATCTCCCTCCTAACTCCGGGAGGAGGTCAAAGACCTTCCCTCTGTTCCCTATTCCCTGCTTCAGTCTCCTTCCGAAATGCCATGTACCTTGTGTCCTTTGCTCTTCCGACTGCCCTTTACCCGCCCTGCAAGTGTTCCTCAGACATATTTCTCTCGCCTCTGTTTCAGGCGTGTCTACAGGTGTTGGTGTTGACCTGGGTAGGTACCTATCTACCTGATGACGCTTCTGGGTTCTTAGGGAAGTTTAACATTTACACAATGGTCGAGCAACTCTCACAATCCCCCTTCCCCCTTCCCCCCATTCCTCCTCCTCCTCCTCCTAACTTTCACG
This sequence comes from Penaeus japonicus, assembly GCF_977035675.1. Lineage (NCBI taxonomy): Eukaryota > Metazoa > Arthropoda > Malacostraca > Decapoda > Penaeidae > Penaeus > Penaeus japonicus. Next base: position 2,872,905 of record NW_028234432.1, on the reverse strand, counting down.
ACAACCTACTTATACACCTCCACCACCTCTGCTTCTGCTGCATCCGAGACCAACTCGATCAACACCCTCTCCCCCACAACAACTATCCTTCAGGCTCTAATCACCTATCCTTCAGGCTCGAGCATATTTTTCTGTTATACTACTTTTTTCCCCATCATTCTTACGCTACAGTATTAATAGTATTAATGAAAGATTGTAAAGCATTAAGAGATAAAATATCTTTCCTTGTGGCTCCGATGAACTGGACCAGATCTCATAATACAAGCACTTGGTTTGGGGGATTTCCACGCCCAGGAACCAGCCACCGTGTTTTATGTTCGCTTATTCTTAGCTCGTCTTCGTTTTTTTTTTTTCTGCGGCGGTTTTGCGAGGACCGGGGGATTCGGATTGTGTGCGGGGGTAAGGGGGGAAATACAGACCGAGGAAAAAAATGGAAAGTGTGAGGAAAAAATTGCGGAGGTAGAAAATGAGTGGACAAATAGCGACATGAGGATATTGGGAATAACAAATAATAAATGCAGAGAAATAATCGGACACAACACAGGTGCCTTTGTGACTGTGACGACAATGAGACCTCGTCTGCCAGCTTCCTCCCAACCCGAGGAGCAGACTGCAGGAGGAGGGTAACAGTGAGGGCGCGCACCCACGTGCGCTCGAAAGCGGAGACCTAGGACATTCCTCGGCATGTCCATCACCGGTAATAACAAGACAAGTCGCCGCAGGTGTTTGGAACCGTTAAATCAACGACTGCACCGAGAGGAAGTGCAAAACACGGCTTCTCTGGGCTTTTGCATTCCCCTCCCTTTCGCTCTCTGTTATTCCTCTTTCTCTCCCTCCTTCCCCCCTTCCCCTTCCCCTTCCCCCTCCCCCTCCCTCCCTCTCCCTCTCTCTCTCTCTCTCTCTCTCTCTCTCTACCTCTCTCCACCTCTACCCCCCCTCTCTCTCTCTCCACCTCTACCCCCCCCTCTCTCTCTCTACCTCTACCCCCCCTCTCTCTCTTTCCACCTCTACCCCCCTCTCTCTCTCTCTCCACCTCTACCCCCCCCCTCTCACTCTCCACCTCTACCCCCCTCTCTCTCTCTCCCACCTCTACCCCCTCTCTCTCTCCACCTCTACCCCCTCTCTCTCTCTCCACCTCTACCCCCCTCTCTCTCTCCACCTCTACCCCCCTCTTCTCTCTCTCCATCTCTACCCTCTCTCTCCCCCTCCCCCCCCCTCTCTCTCTCCCCCTCTCCCCCCCTCTCTCTCTCTCCCCCTCTCCCCCCCTCTCTCTCTCTCCCCCTCTCCCCCCCTCTCTCTCTCTCCACCTCTACCCCCCTCTCTCTCTCTCCACCTCTACCCCCCTCTCTCTCTCTCCACCTCTACCCCCCTCTCTCTCTCTCTCCACCTCTACCCCCCTCTCTCTCTCTCCACCTCTACCCCCCTCTCTCTCTCTCCACCTCTACCCCCCTCTCTCTCTCCACCTCTACCCTCTCTCTCTCTCTCTCTCTCTCCCTCTCTCCCCCTCTCTCTCTCCTCTCCCCCTCCCTTCTCACCTCTACCCCCCTCTCTCTCTCCACCTCTACCTCTCTCTCTCCACCTCTACCCCCCTCCCTCTCTCTCACCTCTACCCCCTCTCTCTCTCTCTCTCTCTCTCTCTCCCGTTCCCCTCTCTCTCTCTCTCTCTCTCTCTCCTCTCCTCTTCTCTCCTCTTCTCTCTCTCTCTCTCTCTCTCTCTCTCTCTCTCTCTCTCTCTCTCTCTCTCTCTCTCTCTCTCTCTCTCTCTCTCTCTCTCTCTCTCTCTCTCTCTCTCTCTCCCTCCCGGCCACGGATGCGAAATGTTGGGAACCATTAAAAGTCATAGCAGGGGTACAGAGGATGACAGGCGAAAGCACGGCTTTACCAACAGTAGACCGGACACCCTTCGTTGCTGAGTTTCCGTGGCCGCAACTCGTAAAAATCCCTCAGATACCAGACGGGGAAATTGTTTTCGCTGTCCATCGACACGTAACTTTCGAAGAGAGACGCTAGGTCCATCCCGTGCACGGAGGTACTCTGACGTCGTCCCAAAGGCGACGACGCAAGGGGACCGCGATCCAAGCCGGAAAAAAACGCTGATCGCTGCGGAAACAGATACCAGCTTACATTTGGCATTATGAATAAATCTAAAGTAATAACTAACAATGATACAATGTGGTCTGAAAGTGACAGAAAATTGCAAAAATGCTAAAGAGGAGTATGATGCAATTAGAAGGCCTCTTGGAATAGAATGGAAAAGGGGAAAGAGACCAACAAAGAGAGGGGGAGAGACCACCACACAGCACTATGCTAAACGGTCTGCAAAATACGGCCGCCGCTTGTGGGTCAATTGCTTAAGCGCGTAAAAAACAAGATCCCATGATACCTGTAGTAGACATCCAGATACTGAAAGAAGGGTGATAATCTAAGACGATTGGATCCCTAGCCGGAGGAAAAGCGAGAGGATAGAAAGGCGATTGGGGAGGGAGAAGAGGGAGGGACAGAAACAATAAGGACGAGGGTAGATCAGTGAGCGGAAGGGGGAGGAGGAATAAGATAAATAACAGCCGTACGGAAGTGACGTTTGGAAACATGAGTGGAAATGAAACGGAGGGCAACCGAGTTTTGTCTGAGGAAGGAGAGAAAAAGAAGAGAAAAAGTGTCAGGACAAAAAAAAAGTAAATAAATAAAAGATGGAGCTTGTGATGTTAATGGAAACAGCAACAGCGGTAACTGTAGCTGCCAAACAACAATGTGGCGACGTTGCTAACACTTAGTGCGTAAAAGGATCCCGGGTGGGGAATGGGGAATTCCAGCGAACAACTGCGGAAACCAGCGCCTCAAAAGAGAAAAAAAAGAGAAGAATAATTGATCCTGCAAACATTTGGTTCGTTCAGCGGACCGCTCCAAACTTGTCCAGGTGACCAGGTGCTGGAGGTAGTGCTTGGCAGTGAGGATAGTGGCCGCACTCCAATGAGATGTCCTGCAGATACTCTGAACAAGTGAACAGCCTGCAGCATTAACAGCGCGTGTATTACTGTGTTGTGACTTAGTGAAGTGCGTATGCTGTGTGTCCCTGGAGCGAGGGTGGTCGAACGCCTGGAAATAGGGCTTTGAACCCTTATGACTCATGACAGCCACCTGACTATCTGTCCTCTCTGCACCTATATTTGTGATCATGACGAAAGTTCCATGAGGGATGAACATCAGACAAGCTGTCGAATGGAAGATCAATTTATCATCATTGTGTCACTTTTAATACAAGTGGTTAAGACATAGGAGCCAAGGACACCGTGCAAGAGGTAAGTTTTAACATTTTCCGTTGAAGGAGTAAATGAAGTCAAAGTGAAACATTTTTTTTTTTTTGCCGTATGCGAAATATGCAAACTATACCTTGTGTCAAGTGTTAGAAGGCAGGGAGGGAGGCAGGGCAGGGCAGACAGGGGAGGTCGTCACAACTTGCAATGAGGTAGGAGTGCGTCTAGGAGAGACGGGTGCCAGGGACGGCGGCAGAGGGCGGTGGCAGGGGACGGTGGGCGGCAGGGACGGCAGGCAGGGCGCCTTGAGAGGTCAACAACCTGCCACCACCGCGCCTCTGGAGAAACGGAGAGGTGGTGGTGGCCGCCTTCCTGGTTTTCTCGTGTGTACTGTAGTGTGGCTCGGGTGGGCTCCTGTCGCGCTCCTACCCGCCTTTCCCGTCTCTCATTCCTTCACCTTCTCGTGGTCTCCTTCATTCCTCCTTCGCTGCGTCTCTCCTCCACCGCTAACCACACAACTGCACGCTTCTTTATGTGTACAAACAGCAACTTAAATGGGTTAATCACCGGGCCTCCTGACTTACAACTTCCCCACTAATCAACTGATAACGGTCAAAGATGAAAGATGATGCAATTGCAATACCGCAACAGGCAGGGCCTTTACCATACTACGCTCACTAACGAACCTGCTTGGCGGTAGTAAGTTTACGGGGGAAACTCGTGATTTGTGAATTAAAGTGCAGAAGCCCGGTGCCCTCTTGACATATAGATATGTACATAAAACTTGCGGTCTACTGGATTAGCACTCCAGGAAGCGTTAGTGCGTCGATAATGCCAAGGTGTCTGTACAGGAGGGGGGGGGTGTTAGTAGATGTTAGTGTGGGGGGCGGGGCTCCCCTGGCAGGTACTGTGGAGGGTTACCTGAGGCAGGTCGGAGGGCTGGTAAGGCAGGGGTTCCCACACCTGCTCGGACAGCATCCTGAACACTTGAGAAGCACGCTGGACACACTGCGCTACCCGATATAGCACTTCGATCACGCCCGGGCTCGGAAGGGGAGCTGGCACACACTCGGGGACATAAGGGAGGTATCGCACGTGGAGGGAGGGGCGGGGGAGTGCCGAGCACAAACAAGCACAAATGTGAGCAAGCTGAAGAAGGACACAGTGCCACGTGGCAGGGAGCTGTGCAGGCGCCGCAGGACCGCGAAGGCTCCCACAATCCGTCAGTGCACACCCCGACGCCACGAGAAACAAAGTGAAGCCAGTGAACTAGATCCGCGCACTCGTTCAACTAGTGCCTCGCTGCAGCGGTGCTGGTGTGGCCGGGGCAGCAAGCGCGGAACCACGCCACCTCCACCACCACCACTGGCGCGGCCCCTCCTTCCACCTTCCCCGCCTCCCTTCACTGGGTGCCCAAGATGCCCCGGCAGAGGGAGGCAAAGGAGAGGTTTCCCGCCAGGCAGGAAGAGTGCACAGCGCCAGGCACTTCTCCACGCCAGCAGCAGCGGCAGCAGTCCGTCGTGTCGCTCAATCAGCAGCCGAGCAGCGCGTGGTGTTGCAGGCCGGTGCTCCCAGAATTAAGGGTTTGGTGTTGCAGGCCCGGCCTCGCAAGGCGATGGGTGTCTGCTTCCACTCTATGCCCACGTGGCCCCCCTACTCACGGCCCGCCACCAAATTTGGAAGGCTCCACGAAGGAAGTCGTTCCAAACAAAATATCGCTGGTCGATATCGCGAGACAGTTATTCGGCAACAATGAGATAGATGTTGGGGATTTCCAAGTTTTCTCCACACACGGCCGCGGACTTGCAGAATGCTTCGTTGCTCAAACTGGTGACAAATGTGGGAAATCAGTCAGGGACTCCACTTGATAACTTTCGCACGCACGACTGCCATAGTGGCGAGCACTACCTGCAGGCCGCTGGCCCCCACGCCACGAAAGCCACCAGGAAGTACTCGCACCTCCTGCCTGCATTTGCATACCTAGCCTGACGCCCACGCACGCTGCATGCACGCGTAGGGGTTTTGTGCAGAGTACGTGGCTGGCGGTTCGGGATCGTACCAGCGGAGGTTAGTAGGCCTATGGAGAAAGATAGAGAATGTGGGGGAGGGGGATGCGGGACGGGGGAGGCTCCCTCCCCCCTTCCAAAACAAGCGACCACCCACCACGTGTTTTCATTACCTCTTATTCTCGTCGTAGAGTGTATTGGGTTAAATAATAGCCCTGCATCCATCATTTCTGCTTTCTAGTCCCGGGCGTCAAGCCGTAAACGTGTCAACAAAATGCTTCCTCCACCGATCAGCCGGGAGTCGCACCCCGTTTACGAATTCATTGTCGGCATTCCTCCCTGGACGCCTGCATGCTAACGACCTGCGCCTCCCGACCAGATATGACGTGTTGCAATGATGATAGCGACTTCAAAGCCGTAAACACAACTTGTGTTCAAGATCGCTATCAAACATATTTACTAACACGCACGCAAACAGCAGTTAAAAGAGCGAATTCAAAACCTTAGGCCCCGCCCATTCCTAACTGGCTCGTTGTTTGTAACTGCAAGTGTACGCACAAACCCCGCCCACCTACCCCCGCCGGCGCCCGCCCCGCCTACCCTTCGCTGCCCAATGGCACATCAGCTACCACGTGCAGGAGGTGCCGCCGAACGACCAGGCCGCTGCACACACCTGGCCACTTGGCCAACACCCAAGCCAATCGCCACGCTGTAAGGGACTCCCAGGCTCTGGGGATTTCCACTCTCTAGGGGGCTACCTACTCGGGGAGAAACGCGATCGCGTTGTCCAGCGAGGCCAGCTATCTCCAGGCCTACGGATTTTTAGAAACGGACGGGAGATGGGGTGGTGGGGGGGGGGCTTACTTGTCTCAATTCTAAAATCTTTCATTGTCCAATAGGTAAAGGAACTCGTATCGGAACGTACTAGAGATACTGTTTCAATCTCATTAAATCCATGAGACTAGGCCCAAGAAACATGAGCCAATGACAACCATAGCTACCACATGAGACCTTACAGTTGACAACTTATGCTTTATGAACGTACACTCACGCATATCTACATGATCTTATCTACACTGACATACCACCTGCTGAAGAACTCTACAGTAGCACAAAGTTGTACAAGGACTCTATTCTGACAAACTCAACACCGTGCAGGACTACAAACTTAAGACTGGTTTCAATACGATTCTATTTACCTATACCTTGCAATTTGGAACTCGTCTGGAGCGTAGAGCGCAAATGCCTGCAGTTAACGATAGAACTGATGAAGGAGTCTGTTATCAACTGAAACACTGAGAGTCTAGAACGGAAGAACCTTACTAGCTGCGATCTTTCCATCGGACGATGTACCCCTGCAGTTGCTAAACTAAGAATCAGGGTAAGAATTCACACGAACTTTAAAAGATGCAAGACCGTCGCCGCATTCAGGTCTTGCAAATTTCATTTGTCTTCAATTACAATAACTTCTACTGCAGTGAGTGTAAACCGTCTTATCGAGGCAGTCCCTAGCGATTCACAAAAGTTCCCTGTATACAAAAAGCTTTCTAAACAACCTGAGTCAAAATCTTACATCCTTCCCTCTTTATTACCTGTCCTTCCCCCAAAATCAAATATTTCACATCACTTGTGCATGTGTGTGTGCGTGTGCGTGTGCGTGCGTGTGTGTGTGTGTGTGTGTGTGTGTGTGTGTGTGTGTGTGTGTGTGTGTGTGTGTGCATGTGTGTAGGGAGGGGGGGCGGTCCTCCAATAAAAGTAAAATAAAAAAATCCCGTCTTAAAAAAGGAAAGGCTGATCAAGAAGCTCCCCCCCCCCCCACCTTTCCCGCCCCGATTGCGCCTGCACCATGTGAGGACGGACTTTCCCCCAACGCCACTTTCTAAAAATAGAGGAAGTACTATCAAAAAAGTATAGACAAACACGGGGAAAAGGAGTCCGGCGACTGTCTAAAAGGACTTGGGTCGCTCGTCTGCGGATGCCCGACCGCCCTCCTGGAACATAAAATCCGTTTCCACCAATACTCCAATCTCCTAACCACGCCCACGCCCTATAGCCAATTACCCCGCTCGTCCCGAATAAAAGACAACAACCATTACTGCTTACAACCATTACCGCCCCATTAATCAGTATCACCATTCACGCCGCCTCTGAAACGACTCCACTCGAGCGCGAAATCTTACCCATCCCTCACACCCACCTACCCACCCACACCCCCACCCATCCAGCCATAGACCCCACATCCCCACCCATCCAGCCATAGACCCCACACCCCCACCCATCCAGCCATAGACCCCCACACCCCCACCCATCCAGCCATAGACCCCCACATCCCCACCCATCCAGTCATAGACCCCACACCCCCACCCTTCCACCCGTAGACCCCACACCCCCACCCATCCAGCCATAGACCCCACATCCCCACCCATCCAGCCATAGACCCCACACCCCACCCATCCACCCATAGACCCCACGTCCCCACCCATCCACCCATAGACCCCACACCCCCACCCATCCACCCATAGACCCCACACCCCCACCCATCCACCCATAGACCCCACACCCCCACCCATCCAGCCATAGACCCCACACCCCCACCCTTCCACCCATAGACCCCACACCCCCACCCTTCCACCCATAGACCCCACACCCCCACCCTTCCACCCATAGACCCCACACCCCCACCCTTCCACCCATAGACCCCACACCCCCACCCATCCACCCATAGACCCCACACCCCCACCCTTCCACCCATAGACCCCACACCCCACCCATCCACCCATAGACCCCACACCCCACCCATCCACCCATAGACCCCACACCCCCACCCATCCACCCATAGACCCCACACCCCCACCCATCCACCCATAGACCCCACCCCCACCCATAGACCCCACACCCCCACCCATCCACACCCATAGACCCCACACCCATAGACCCCACACCCCCACCCCCCCACCCATAGACCCCACACCCCACCCCTCCACCCATAGACCCCACACCCCCCCCCATCCACCCATAGACCCCACACCCCCACCCATCCACCCATAGACCCCACACCCCCACCCATCCACCCATAGACCCCACACCCCCACCCTTCCACCCATAGACCCCACACCCCACCCATCCAGCCATAGACCCCACACCCCCACCCTTCCACCCATAGACCCCACACCCCACCCATCCAGTCATAGACCCCACATCCCCACCCTCCCAGCCATAGCCCCCACGCCCCCACCCGCCCACCCATAGACCCCTCACCCCACCCCCTCCACCCATAGACCCCACACCCCACCCATCCAGCCATAGACCCCACACCCCCACCCTTCCACCCATAGACCCCACACCCCACCCATCCAGCCATAGACCCCACACCCCCACCCATCCACCCATAGACCCCACACCCCACCCATCCAGCCATAGACCCCACACCCCCACCCATCCACCCATAGACCCCACACCCCCACCCTTCCACCCATAGACCCCACACCCCCACCCATCCACCCATAGACCCCACACCCCCACCCTTCCAGCCACAGATCCCACACCCCCACCCATCCAGCCATAGACCCTACACCCCCACCCTTCCAGCCATAGACCCCACACCCCCACCCTTCCAGCCATAGACCCCACATCCCCACCCATCTACCCATAGACCCCACACCCCCACCCTTTCAGCCATAGACCCCACACCCCACCCATCCACCCATAGACCCCACATCCCCACCCATCCACCCATAGACCCCACACCCCCACCCATCCAGCCATAGACCCCACACCCCCACCCTTCCACCCATAGACCCCACACCCCACCCATCCAGCCATAGACCCCACACCCCCATTCAACCATACAGACCCATCACACCCATACAGACCCCACACCCAGCCACCCATACAGACCCCCACACCCCCCACTCACCCATCCACCTAGCCATACAGACACCACACCTCCATCCAAAAACCTAGCCATATAGAACCCCACCCACCCACCCACAGACCCACCCATCCATACAGACCCCCACACCATAGCACTCCCGCCGCGACCCTTGCACAAACCATTCTTACTGACCCGTGACCAACACACAACGTAAACTCTGCATAGTCAATGTTGCAAAAACCCAGAACCGACCACCTATTCTTGCACCTCGGCATCCCCGCTCCTAGGACTACTCCCCGCACCCCCGCCCGCCGCCCCCACCTACCTCGTCCCTTTCCTACCCTCTCCGATTCTCAGCCGTATCTACCCATCTACTACTGTCGTATCGACGTCTCATCTACTTCCGCCAAACCTAAGGACATAGCGCTAGACCACGCGAGAGTTCGAGGGAGGGAAGGAAGGAAGGAAGGAGGGAGGGTAGGGTGAGGGAGGGAGGGAGGGAGAGAAGGAGGGAGGGAGATTAGGGAGAGGGAGGGAGGGAGGGAGGGAGGGAGATTAAGGAGAGGGAGGGAGGGTAGGGAGAGAGGGAGGGAGGGAGGGAGGGAGGGAGGGAGGGAAGGAGGGAGATTAGGGAGAGAGAGGGAGGGAGGGTAGGGAGAGGGAAGGGGGAAGGGTAGGAGGTAAGGGCAAGGTGGGAAAAGGGAGGAGGGGCTAGCAAGACGGAAGCAGGAAGAAGGAATCAAATTCGTACCCAAGATGGCCGCCAGTCAGTCTGCCAGGTCTCCCGGAGATGCCCCACGCTTCACAGGGATCTAAGTCCCGAGGGGAATAGAGAGCCCCCATGCCTTTCGTGCGGCCCTTTGCCCTTGAGGGTGGGGTCGTCTCCCCCTGGCATCCCTCCACACCCGTCGCCTCTTCAGGGACGGAGAGACTTCAACGCAGGGGAGCGAATGGGAATGAGAAACAAGCGACGAGACATCGAATAATGTGTCGAGTAAGATCGGCAGAGGGATACGACATTGGTAGGTAGATCTGATGTGGTGGAAAGTGTATGTATGTAGAACAAGAGAAACATCATATCAATAATTATCATCTTTATCATTATTAATATCAATCATTTTCATCATTTTCATCATTATCATCAAATCAATTATCAACATCATTATCATCAATATCAGTTATCATTATCATCAATATCAGTTATCATTATCATCAATATCAGTTATCATTATCATTATTATCAATAATAATCATAATAAAAACAACCACAACAACAACAATGATAATCATAATAACAGAAGTATCAATATAAATTAATGAACATTCGAGAAATGATGAGTGGTAAAAGCTAGTTAAGACATAATGTTGAAAACTCTCAGATAAACCGGTAAAACCATAAAAATCAACACAACATGAACATGATCTGAACCGCCAGATCTGCATCTATAAATCATAAGTAATCTCGGATAAGCAACCCACTGCAACGCATTTTAATCGAGATGAAAGAAAGAAAGAAAAAAAAATGGAGGCAAAAAAAAGAAAAAAAAGGCAAAAAGGAAAGACTATAAGTATCTACTTTACATTAGCAATTTGGACCCTAAAAAAGATAGAAAAAAGGAAATGTATTAGTGATCCGCACGACCTTCCATAAACGGCCAAATAGGAAAAACATCAGATCCGACGGAGATACCCCCATGTCAGAGAGGCGGGGAGGCGTGTCTGACAGGAACACAACCCAAGAGCAATCTCAAAAAGACACGCGACGACCCACAGAAAAAAAAAAAATCAGCCTTATATTTCTATTCATAAGAGGCCCTCGTTAAGAATAGCTGCTATGAACGCGCACACGCACACACATCCATACATGCATCACACTCTCTCTTACACACAGACACACAAAACACAGAAACAAGTTAGAATAAAAAGGCTTTTAAATCTACAGCACATGCAGACAGACAGGCGCGGACACAATCCCCAGCAGGCGGCATTACAATTACCGCGCAGCATGGCATAAGAGCATCCGCATAATAGCATTAATAGCACAATAAAAGTAGCCCTGTCGGTCGCTCACACCGCCCTGGCATGACCTAACCCGCACGTCACAAAAACGCAATTTTCCCCTATGTTTTGCAATTATTTCTGCTTCTTTTTTCCTAATTCCCTCGGCCACGATTAAAAAAAAAAAAAGTTATCACTAATTGGCTATCAGTCACGGTACGGGAGGCGAAAGGGTGCTGCTGTCGCTGCCGCCCCAGCCTGCCGCCCCCGACGCCGCCTCCGCCGCCGCCTCCGCCTCCGCCGCCACCGCCACCTCATGCCGAGGTCGTCATTAGGAATCCAATACCACGATAATGATTACTCTTCCGTGATAATGACTGCTGACTTCGCCCTTTACTGTAATTGACTTGATAATCTTGAATTCTTTTATTTTTTTGTCCGTCTACGAAGAGAAAAACGGCGCTTTGGATTAAATAATAATAATAGCAATGGTAATGACTACAACGATGACTATAGCACTATTTATCGATAGCAGAGTAATAATGATGAAATAACAATACTGCTACTTTTACTAACAATAACAATTTAATAAGAACAATACTGATAATAACTATAACTATTAAAACATTATCTGTATTAATGATGATAGTAATTGTAATATTGATATTAATAATGATAATGATAACGATAATAATAATAATAATAATAATAATAATAATAATAATAATAATAATAACAACAATAATAATATAACACCGATATCAATAATGACGATAATATTAATAAAGTATAAAAAAAAAAAACATTGCAGTAATATAAAAATCCGCAAGACTCTGACTGCAAAAATACCTTCTCACGATCTTAAAGCGAACGCTCCAATCGGGGTCGACGGCCAACTTCGGAAATCGAATAAAATGAAAAGCCCCTTTTCTCCATCCCGCCCCCTCCTCCCTTCTCCTTCCTCCCCCCCCCCCCCCCCCCCACTGGCACGGCGCGGAGGGGAAGTGTCAGCGGCGGGACGTGTCACGGCCTCGTACTTACTGCCGCCCCGACACCTAAACTCCCTTCGCCGGACGCCGCTGTCGCCGCCACCTCCTAAACCTCCGCCGCTGTCACATTCCCGCCAAACTCGCTTCTTAACCTCATATCTTTCCGCCATCTACGCCGCTGCTTCTGATACTTTCTCGCGGTTTCCTCGAACTCCGTCCGTTTCCCCGGCCACCCTCCTCGCCCTCTTTGACTTCTACCCGGGTTCTTCCTATTCCGCATCCCTTGCCATATTCCAGCCCTTTCGCGACGGCTCGAACTAGCTACTTCTCTCTACGTCACTTATCACCTCCTCTGTCTCTGTTTGCCTCTTATTCACTACGCTACTTTGACCGGCTCTTATCAACTCGACTACTTCAGCTCCGCGTCCATCCCTTCTCCGCCAGCACAGAGAGCCTTTTCCGCCACGACCCCCACTCCGCAGTCCAGCCACAGCCTTCCTCCGTAAGAGTTTTACCTTTACCCTTTGGAATGGTCGCCGTCTGCCAGCCGACCTCTCTGACCTACCGCTCTCCCACACCAGAAACTATCCTCATCATACGCTTCCACATCACAAACACCCTTCTCATCACATACTGCCACATCACGAACACCCTTTTCATCCCTGCAGCAACCTCACCCTACCATCTCAAGAGCCCTACACATCACCTCTTTCCTCCCACACAACGACGTCTAAGCGCCCATCAACACGCAACGTATCGTCACATCTCAATACCGGCTAATACTATTCATTGGCGACTCTCTCGGAAACCCTTGCGTGCCTTGGCGATCATTGGAGCGCCTCAAATGGACGGCCTTCCTTCCGGTCATGGTTCCCCCGCGCGCCTTAATGCCTTTAGTATTAGTATTTTCGTATCTGGCATTCAAATGTGTACATGCACGAACACGCACACACGCGTACGAACTTGCACAACCTACACTTGCACCGTTCACAAATAAATCTACACCAACAGCTGATGTCATTTAATTACTTCTGCTTCTACTGCTTCCTTTCATAATCATTATCCAACATTTTCACACTTACTGAATCTTTGGCCCCCCTCTTCCAATCTATTAATTTCTCTTATTTCTCTTTTGGTTTTATCCCACTGCCTCCCTTCCGCTACTTAGCTTCCACCTTTCTTTTTCTTTCCTTTTCGTCTTCTCTTCTCTTCTCCTGGTTCTTCCTCTTCCCGTTCCTCTATATTCATACTCTTCTCTAGCTCTCTTGCTCGCCCCTTTCCATCACGGGTCAGCCACGTGTATTCCCATAAGGGGGGTCCGCATAAGGGGGGTTCGTGGACAGGTTCACAATCCTTCATCCGGAGGTTCAACGCCCAAAGGTTATTTACTCTCTTTGACTTTTTTTCTCCTTCCTCAGCTTCGGTCGCTCTGCCTTCTTCTTTCTATCTCTTTTCCATCTATGACCTTCTTCCCTTCAACAAGGTCTCCCTCCATCTAGCTGCTCTTCTTCTTTCGCCCCCCCCCCCTTTCCAACTTCATTCCTCTTTTTGTCTGACTCCATCTTTTCCCAGTGTTTTGACCGTAAAGCGAAATAGGGGCATGAGGAGGAGGAGGGGAAGGGGCCGATGTCAGCGGTTTCGCTCCTGAAAGACTTGCAAGAGCTTCTTTTCAGCCTTTCTCCTCTTCGTCCCACCCCACCCGGCGCTGGACATGAGTGGGGGAAGGTTTAGAGGAGGGAAGGAAGGGGAGGGAGGAGGTCTAAGGAGGGAGGGGGGGGGGGAGCAGGGGAGGGGAGGGAAGGGAGCTTTCACCTACGCTACAGAATACAGGTTCTTCGAAACACCACATCCCATCTCTACCGAGTCGCAATGCTCTATTGTGCCTTCGCCATACCTTGACACGTTCCCTCAAGCCTCCCCCACCTTTGCCCCTTCCTCTCCCCAGTCTCAATTTCTATCTCCCATTCACGTTAGAGAATGCAAGAAAAAAATCGAAGAAAAACGAAAACGTATCAATAAGAGCGGAGCCAGATGGTTTTGTCGTTCTATACAGCGGTCGCCACATCTGACTCAGCCTCCCCCTCCCTCCCGATCCACGTATGTCTTTGGAACCGCCAGTTGTCTTTCTCTCTCGGTTATTTTCCCATGATCACCGGTCTATCTGTGTCTGCTGAGACTATACAGTCGACAATCGACAGATTTCCTAACCTTGAAAAGTTGAAGCCGCCTGTTCTAACTTCCCGGCAAAATAACGGAGACCTGGGCTCAAAATATTCGCACTGACTAAACCTGGACGCTGCCGACTACCGAGGGACTTCAACGACACCTTAAGTAATGATCCACGTAGGCGGTGACGGGGCTTCCAAAACCCATTAATTCATGAATCTACCGTCCCATTGATTCAATGATCTAATTTGAAGCGTGCATGATTGCCTAACCAAGCTAACCACGTGGAGTAACCCATGGCCGTAGCCCCCCCCCCCCCTTCTACCATACCTTTTGCGCCTTCTAGCCCCTCGAGAACAACAAGCGAAGGAATTCTGAGAAAGGGCTACGATGCGTTCAGAAGTCCAGTCGATGAAGAGAAACTTTGTGGCCAAAGGGTCAAAATATAGGTTAAAGTGTAGACAAAAAAATGTGGCCAAGAAAGGTGAAATCAGGTCAAAGTGTGTCTATGTCCACACCCAGGCGGTCTGGCCAGAGTGCGGGCAGACACGTATAAAAGGATGTTAAACGTGGGGTCCTTGGATGTTTATATGCGTTTAAGTATGCATTCATAATTAACAAAAAATATATTCGAGTTCTTCTGACAAATGAAACCACAGCAACAAAAGCCAGGGCATGTAATTATGTCGCCTGCACAAGCCAAACGTGTGCGTGCGTATGTTTGTAAGAGTGAGTGCGAAGTGCGAGTAAGTGAATGAATTGAATGAGCGAGTTAGTTATGAAGTGTGTAAGTCAGTCTTGAGTGGTTGTGTGCACGCGAGTTCTTTTGGGCGTGTTCGCGCATGCGTACATTTGTGAGCACCAACTACCGTCAGCCATTGCAGATGATGCTCGGCACCGTAACAATTATGTGGCGGGATGTCGCATCGATCTGGCAAAATGGCGGCGCTAATAATTGGCATCGACACGACAAGCAAGCTGTCGCGGATAACAGTTCCGTTTCCGCCTCGCCTCTTCCTTATCATTTCCATTCCCGTGATTGCTCTCTCTCTCTCTCTCTATTTCTACCTTTCACCTTCCTCTCTGGAATTGTTTTTCTTTCTACGTCCGCCGCTTCCCTCTCTCAACAAATCCCAACCGCTAAAAGGAACAAGCAAACAATGTCACGTGTCCAAGGATCCAGTTTTTCTCAGGCGACGTCAAAAGGATCTTCCTAGAGAGTGTTGCATGGCCCCGAAAATCACACCGAACGATAAGAAACTTGACCTTATCGCGTTGTCTTGCTAACATATCTTTAACAAAGAAATTTAAGTACGTAATAAGAGTGAACAAAGATGGATGCTGAGGTGGAGGTGGAGGAAGAGGAAGAGGATGAGGAAAAAGGAGAAGGAGGGGAAGGAGGTAAGGGAGGCGGGAGGGAGGGAGGGATGAGGAGAGGGAAGGAGATAAGTAGAGGGAGGGAGGAAGAGGGGAGAGAGGGAGAGGGAGAGATGAAGAGGGGGCAGAGAAAGAGGGGAGAGAGGGAGAGGGAGAAGTAGGGAGGGAGGGAGAAGTAGGGAGGGAGGGAGGGAGGGAGAGAGGGAGGGAGGGAGGGAGGGAGGGAGGAAGAGAGGGAGGGAGGGAGGGAGGGAGGGAGGGAGAGAGCGACTCCCCCTAACCGAGCACTAAATCTTAACCACCACGGGAGCGCACGGGGTTCCTTTTAAGATCGCGTTCGTCAAGTTCTGAGAGAAAATAATAATGTTTAATATGTTTCAAACTAGATCATAAATCGTACGGGAGGGCGCTGGCGATCAGGAGGAGGGCAGGGGGTGAGAATGACATGGGGTGTAGTGTGTGTGTGGGGAGGGGGGAACTGCCGATGAAAATGAGGAAAGCAGAAGAGGAATTTGAGAAGATGCAACACGTAGAAAATGGGCAAATATCATGTGGATGGGCAGATTCAGACGGAAAGACACAGACCACCATACCGACAGCGAGACAGATAAACAGATATAGATAGATAGAGATACATAAGTAAATATATAGAGAGTGTATGTCACAGAGAGAGAGGATAGAAAGGATAGAGAGGACAGAATGAATAAAGAGGATAGAGAGGAGAGGAGAGAGCAGAGAGAGCAGAGGGGAGAAGGAAGTGAAAGAAAAAAAAAGAGAGTCAGACAGGGAACAAGACTGCTGTTTTGCGGAAGGAATAACAAGGCCATCATGACACGAAAATGTATACCAGTCACACTGCCTATAAAAAAAAAGTCTTCACAACCCGAGTGTTCGTCCTGAAAGGAGGGAGGACCAGAATGGCAAAGTCCCAGAGGGAATAGGTCTTCAGGGAAAGTCCTGTGACTCACCTAAGACGCAGGAATAGGTCTATGTAGAACACCTCGGCCTTACTAAACATAGGGAAAGTAGAGTGACTAAGCGGATACTCTGTTCTAATGGTAAACGGGTAACAATTAGTCGCAATTCGTAACTGCCAAAAACGCGCACAGGTAACCGCACAAAGCATGCCATTATCTGCCCGCACGGCGATTTGGGGCAGAGGAGAGAGGAGAGGAGAGGAAGGGAGGGGGTTGGAAAGGAAGAAAGGAAGGAGAGAAGAAAGAGGAAGAAAGAAGATGAAGGAGGAAGAAAGAGAGCGAGAGAGAGAGAGAGAGAGAGAGAGAGAGAGAGAGAGAGAGAGAGAGAGAGAGAGAGAGAGAGAGAGAGAGAGGGAGGGAGAGAGAGAGAGAAAGGGAAAGAGAGGGAAAAGAAAGTCAGGGTGACATGAGAGAGAGGTTAGGGTGGGGTTGAGGCACTACCCCAACCCTTGCAGCGGAGTACAAGGCTTATTTAACAGAAAATGGCATGAAGGTGGGGAATGGTGGCCGCCGGCATGATGGAACGCAAGAAATGCACAAAAATGATAAAGCAGAGCAGAAGCAAAGGGGAAGGTGGAGGAATAGGAGGAGGAGGAGGAGGAGGAGGAGGAGGAGGAGGAGGAGGAGGGGGAAAGAGAGGGAGAGAGGAGGGGGAGAGAGGAGGAGGAGGAGGAGGAATAGAAGGAGGAGGAGGAGGAGGAGGAAGAGAAGGAGGAGGAGGAGGAAGAGAAGGGAGAGTTGGAAGAAGAAGAGGAGGAGGAGGAGGAGGAGGAGGAGGAGGAGGAGGAGGAGGAGGAGGAGGAGGAGGAGAAGGAGGAGGGGGAAAGAGAGGGGGAGAGGAGGAGGAGAGGGGGGGAGGAGGAGGAGGAGGAATAGAAGGAGGAGGAGGAAGAGAGGAGGGGGAGAAGGGAAGAGGGGAAGGAGAAGGGAGAGGAGGAAGAGGAAGGGAGGAGGAGGAAGGGAGGAGAGGAGGAGGAGGAGGGAGAGGAGGGAGGAGGAGAAGGAGGAGGAGGGGAGAGAGGAGGAGGAGGAGGGGGAGAGGAGGAGGAGAAGGGGGGAGAGGAGGAGGGGGGAGAGGAGAAGGAGGAGAAGGAGGAGAGGGGAGAGGAGGAGGAGGGAGGAAAAAGATGAGGAGGAGGGAGGGAAAGGAAGGGGGAGGGGAGGAGGAAGAGGAGGAAGAGGAGGGGGGGAGAAGAGGAGGAGGAGGAGGAGGAGGGGAGAAGAGGAGGAGGGAGGAGGAGGGGGGGAGAAGAAGAGGAGGAGGAGGGGGGGAAGAGGATGAGGAGGAGGAGGAGGAGGAAGGGACTTGCGCGCGACGATCAAAAACTTAATGTGAAACGGGATCCTCGCTCGTAAATCGACAACATTACATATATAAACACATACTTGCATGCACCCATTGCATATACGTGGCTGCTTCCATTTAAGACGCTTTTATTATTTGAATTTGATTTAAAAATAAAAATGAAAAGAACTGGCTCACTTCCAACTGCACAATTACACAATTACACACACACACACACACACACACACACACACACACACACACACACACACACACACACACACACACACACACACACACACACACACACATATACATATGCATACACATACACACACACACATGAATATACATACACATATACATACACACACATATACACATTAACAATACAACACAAAAGAAATGGCACAATTCCAACTGCACAATTACACAATTACACACACACACACACACACACACATGAATATACATACACATATACATACACACACATATATACAAGCTTTTATTATTTGAACTTCATATAACAATACAAATAAAAAAGAAATGGCACAATTCCAACTGCACAATTACACAATTACACACACACACACACACACACACACACATGAATATACATACACATATATACAAGCACACACACACACATACACACACACACACACACACACACATATACACATACACACACACATATACACAACACATACACACACACACTCACACCTACACATACACACTCACACACATACACATACGCATAGGCATACACACTCACACATATACACATACACATACACACTCACACACATGCACTGACACAGACACATACACACTCACACACATACACATACAAACTGAGAGAGAGAGAGAGAGAGAGAGAGAGAGAGAGAGAGAGAGAGAGAGAGAGAGAGAGAGAGAGAGAGAGAGAGAGAGAGAGAGAGAGAGAGAGAGAGAGAGAGAGAGAGTGCAGGCAGCATTTAAATCTCTTAAACGCCATCGTTTAAGCGCAATCTATGCTATATAATTTCCCAATGTCTAATCGCAACAAGCCCCCCCACCCATTCCAGAAAAAAAACACAAAAATACAAGTTGAAGAAACCTCACCTCGACATTTAACCGAACATCAATCTTTTTAAGTATTACAGACAACCCGTTTCAAAATGTTGTGATCATATTAAACCAGTTTAAAAAAAATCTTATAATGTAATAGTTAAATGACACACTTATAGACGCGTTTGAATGCATTTTGTACAAATAATGGAATAAAACGTCTCATTATTCTGTTTATTTCAATTAATGGTGTATTTGCATATTATATTTTGTCTATTGTATCTAATTTAACTCGTTAATCATTCTCCTTTCATCTTATGTTCTCTCTTTATGAATTACTAATTACTGGCTCATACCTTGACTCAATTTTATTCATTAGTGTAATCTTTTATTTTTTTTTCATATACCTATATATTCGTTCTAATTCCTTCTTATTGGCGTACTTACTATATGTTTCATGTATTTATGCAGTTTTATTTAATATATTAATTGTATTCTATCTCATCTAATCTATCTAATTTCTCTTTTTCCTGTTTATTAGTTTTACCTTTTCCCTGCTTCTCTGGATTATATTTACTAACCCATTTACCAATTTCGGTCGTTTGCCTTTAAAGTTATATTTTCAGATTTTATTCTATTTTTTCACCTAACCATTCATTAACACTATGTTCATAATGTATACATTACTATTATGTAAAGAAACACAAAAACAAAGAAACGTACGAAAGAGAGAGGGAGGAATCCACACAAAAACTGTGATAGAAGACACAATCAATCGAGTCCTGCTGACAAGGTTGTGAGTCACCCTTGAAAATATCTCGCCCTCTTCCCTCCCAAGCCATAGGGACCCAACCTACTCGAAGGAAGGGCGTTCGTCATCGTTTGAATACCTTCTACTATGACACTTTCTTTCTCTTCTTCTCTCTCACTCAAATTTTCTTTGTTCCTCTCTTCATATCGTTTTTTTTTTTTGTCTACTTCTACTTGTTCTTTTCTCTGCATCCTCCACTTCTTTCTCTCGCATAGTTTTCCTATTCGCTTCTCCCCTTCCCTTCCTCGCTTCAGAACCTTCTTTCTTACCTCTACCTCCTCCAACATTCTCCGGAAAAAAAGGACATGGGAGAGAAAATCGGTGGACACGGGAGGGGAAGAATCCAAAGAGGAATCCAAGGTTGAATTCACTCCCATCTCCCTATCCCCGCCCCATCCCCATCCCCATCCCCATCCCCATCCCCATCCCCATCCCCTCACCTCTCCCCATCCCACGTGACTTCCAGCCCCTCAATTACACGGCCAGAGGATAACCTAGTGTACGCAATTCGCTAATGAGCGCCGCCTCGATCGTCAACAAGCGAAATTATGTTGTGTAAATTCTGCGACCACACCTCCGCCGTCTGGCCATGATCCGCGACGCAGGGAAAATCCGTGGCGGGAATTTATCCTTCGGCTGAGGAGAGGGCGAGGCTGTGGCCGAGGCAGAGGGGCGGGACGAAAGGCAGAGTGAGGGTACAGGGTGACGGCGGAGAAAAAGGAGGGAAGTTAAGGTATGGGTGGGAGTATGAGCAAAGGGTAAGGGTAAGTGTGATGAGTAAGGGGAAAGCAAAACTGCAAATCTACAAAACGGGGCGGGGGAGGGGGAATTAAGTTATGAAATAAAGATATGAAAATTATGACTTAATTGCCGATATTATCTTCACTTACCATCGCAGTTAATGCCGCCCTTGTCATTATAAATACCATCATGAAAAACTGTTATCCTCTTTATGATCAAAATCCTTAGCCTAGCGATGTGAAATGAATAGCTTTCTTAGAACAAGTCATAAAGGAATGGTAATATGTATATATATATGTGTGTGTGTGTGTGTGTGTGTGTGTGTGTGTGTGTGTGTGTGTGTGTGTGTGTGTGTGTGTGTGTGTGTGTGTGTGTGTGTGTGTGTGTGTGTGTGTGTGTGTGTGTGTGTGTGTGTGTGTGTGTGTGTGTGTGTGTGTGTGTGCCAGCGCGCGCGCGCATCCGATAAGAGAACGAGTGTTTTAGATTCAAAACTCACCTGGCCCGTCTACAGCAGCCGAAAGGGCCCTCGAAGGACCGCTAAGCCACATACCTGCCGAAAAGAAAATGACATGTGATTAACAGTTGACAGTAAGATCAGCCGTGTGTGGCGACAGTTGCCCGGCCTTTGCAATCGTTGCGCTACGGTTACGTCAAGTGCGAGGCAAATGCGTGCAGGGGAAGAACAAATACAAGAGAAGAGTGAGTGTACATGCGAGATGACATACACACACACACACACATTATATATATATATATATATATATATATATATATATATATATATATATATATATATATATATATATATATATATATATATGCAGTATATATATAAATATTTTTTCAAGATGGACCATTAGGTGATCATCACCGTGACTTACAGTTAGAACTGCAAGTAATGATCATAGCGGAGGGAAGGAAGCATGTAGATAGAGAAAGGAAAAGAGAGAGGGAGAGAGGGGGAGGGAGGGAGGGAGGGAGGGAGGGAGGGAGGGAGGGAGGGAGGGAGGGAGGGAGGATGGAAGGGAGAGGGAGGGAGGGAGGGAGGGAGGGAGGGAGAGAGAAGAGAGAGAGAAGGAGAGAGAGAGAGAGAGAGAGAGAGGAGGGGAGGAGAGAGAGAGGAGAGGGGAGAGAGAGAGAGGGAGGAGGGGAGGGGGGGAGGAGAGGGGGAGGGGAGAGAGGAAGGGAGAGAGAGAGAGAGAGAGAGAGAGAGAGAGAGAGAGAGAGAGAGAGAGAGAGAGGGAGGGAGGGAGAGAGGGAGGGAGAGAGAGAGAGAGAGAGAGAGAGAGGGGGAGGGAGGGAGGGGGGGAGAGATTCTGGTTAGCAGAGCAATAAAATCAAAGAAAACGACCTGATCTCATGTTGCATCAGCAGAGTCATGATTCTTCTCTTAAAATGACAACCCACATTTAAATACTAAACTGGTGGCAGTATCTTGCTGCGGGAGAAAAGTATATATGTAATGCATACTGACACGACTATTAAGTAATATAATGTAATATATAAACAAGAGAGAGGGAGGGAGGGAGGGAGGGAGGGAGGGAGGGAGGGAGGGAGGGAGGGAGAGAGAGAGAGAGAGAGAGAGAGGAGGGAGGAGGGAGGAGGGAGAGAGGAGGAGAGGAGAGAAGAGAGAGAGAGAGAGAGGAGAGAGGAAAGGGAGAGGGAGAGAGAGAGGGAGAGGGAGAGAGGAGGAGGGAGAGGGAGAGAGAGAGAGAGAAGAGAGGAGAGAGAGAGAGGAGAGAGAGAGGGAGAGGAGAGGAGGAGAGAGAGAGGGGGGGAGGGAGGGGGAGGGAGAGAGGAGGGGGAGAGAGGAGAGAGGAGAGAGAGAGAGAGAGAGAGAGAGAGAGAGAAGAGAGAGAGAGAGGGAGAGAGAGAGAGAGAGAAGGAGAGAGAAGAGAGGGAAGAGAGAGAGAGAGAGAGAGAGAGAGAGAGAGAGAGAGAGAGAGAGAGAGAGAGAGAGAGAGAGAGAGAGAGAGAGAGAGAGAGAGAGAGAGAGAAAGAGAGAGAGAGAGAAAGAGAGAGAGAGGGGGGGGGGGTAAGAAGCGAGGAAGTAGAGAAAAGAGAGAGTGCGGAAGAGTAGCGAGGCCGTCTAGCATGACGCGCAATTAGTGAATCAAATAACCCTCTCTGCGCGCACGTAGCCGAAGGTAGATGGACGGCGGGCCACGGGCGAGCTTCTCTCAAGAAGGAAAAAGAAATAAATAATCGAAACAAAGAAATAACACAGGAAAGGTCTTCCCTCAGATGAATAGTCTCCATCGCGGGGGGGAGGGGAAGGGCCGACCAGGAGGAGGGGGGTAATAAAAACAGGGCCTGGGCACGTGGACTAACCGGGCACGAAGTCTCGTGCCTCACGTTCCACCAAGGTCCACTGCCACCGCGCCGCCGCCATTAGCACTCATCGCCTGCCAATCCGGCTATCAGTGAACGAATCCACAGGTGCAGCGCAAGCAGTCTCACAACTTGACCCAATCGCAGCTCCTGTTCCTCATTCCTACATGGCAATCATAATATGTGTTTATCTGATATTTTCTCCGATCGAGAACAATGAATACTCGTTAGTCCATCCACTTATCCGCTCTCTCCCCACCGACTCCACCGACCAATCCACAAACCACTCAGTCTCGATGTAAAGGCTACCCTCTCATCCAATTCCCTTCTCCCACGCACCCCGCTCGCCCCCCCCCTCCCCCATCTCCCTCCCTCGGCGACACAGCACTCAGTTTCTCGAACCTTCTTACTCAATCGCCAAAACAAACTATATTCCTCTATTTTCTCATCGTTGAGCGCCATCCCAACCGCCTTCATTCTAAAGACGCTTGAGCACACGTACTCACTGCCTCGTTCTACTCTACCTGCCCGTCCCTCTGCTCGAGTGAAGTCCATGCCTTCCACCAGTGCCAAATGTTATCAGCTTCTCGCCCCAATCACGGCTGTCGGCTGTCATTCCTGGCAACCGGATCAGCATGGCATTCCACTAAATCTGACTGGGCAATTAACTGCGCCAAATGCATTACGAACACATCACAACTGCTGAGCGTTTGTTGCCCAGCTCATTGACGATTGCATTCTCGGCATTCTACTACAATCTATCGCCCGGCACAACAGCCTACCAGTTTATAATACAGCTTTTATTGGAAGTCTGAGATATGAATCGGAGTCTGTGTATAAGACCACTTTATTGCGTCTACAATAGGGAAATCGGAACAATAATACACAACCTACTTCAATGTAATAAATGAGTGTTTGTGTGAGTGAGTGAGTGATTGGGTGATAGGGAAGAGGAGAGAGGGCGAGGGAAAGAGGGAGAGAGGGAGGGAGGGAGGGAGGGAAAGAGAGTGGGGGTGAGAGAGAGAGAGAGAGAGAGAGAGAGAGAGAGAGAGAGAGAGAGAGAGAGAGAGAGAGAGAGAGAGAGAGAGAGAGAGAGAGAGAGAGAGAGAGAGAGAGAGAGAGAGAGAGAGAGAGAGAGAGAAGAGAGAGAGAGAGAGAGAGACAGAGATAGAGAGAGGGAGAGAGGGAGGGAGGGAGAGAGGAGGAGAGGAGGAAAGGGAGAGAGGGAGAGAGGGAGAGAGGGAGATAGGGAGAGAAGGAGAGAGGGAGCGAGGCAGAGAGGGAGTGGGAGAGAGGCAGACTTATTGCCCCACGAGCCTGGCATTAGCATTGGCCGCATCGCTGCGCTTTGATGAACTCGTCTCAGATTAACGTCCACTTTTTCCCCCTCTTATCTTCTCGTTTTGATTGCATTAAATTTCCGAAACAAATACCAGCTGATTCGCCTTAACCATACTGACATAACCTGATTAACAAGAGCACGCACCAAAAAACGGCATATTATCCGTAGTTCCCTAGACCGAAGAACTTTTAATCTCGGTCCTAATCTCGCCTCAATCTTCAGGGTCCGAGAGGGTGATGGAGAGAGCATCCCTGACACCCTATGCATCTTCTTATCTCCCCCCCCTCCCTTGCTCGAGATAGGATGCTTATGGTCCTCCTTCTTCCAGGTCCCGCGAGGATGCTCGGCGGCCCAGGACTAGATAGTGACCCGGATGTTCCAGGACTGGACGGTAAGCCAGATAATTCTGCATTAATCCAAACTATACAAGGAATCCCTTTGTTCCATCTCCTCGAGAGGACATCAGCAGTTCCTCTTCGACATCCCTATAACTCAAGTGACACAAAAACTTAAGGTTAACAGTAAAGAAACACAAATCTAAGGTTAACGATTAGGAAACAAAAATATAAGACTAATAGAAAGGAAAACAACGCTAATGATATAAAAAGAAGGGCGAGAGAGATCGTGAAGACACGTAGCATGTAAGACACAAGCCAGATTCACACATGCCTGAGTTTCCAGAATGTTCAAGCGACCAGATACACCCGACCAGCAGCCACATAAAGCATTCAGGGAAAGATTAATATCGGGCAGAAAAAAAATAACAACATGAACAGGAATGACAACATGGCAAGGCCCTGCTGCCAAAATCGTCTACCATCCGGGTTTATGTGTAGATCAGGTCGTCCCCGCTTATCTACCTTTCGTTTTACCACCCACATCCACACACACACATGATGGCGCGACAAGCCTTTTTTTTATATATTCTCTCCGGACATGTCGTTTTGTGTCTCATCGAGTTCACTTCTCTTTTTATCTATGTGCTCAAGTTGATCACGTAGTTGGGTACATAATGGAGGGAAGGGGGTTGAGATAGGAGGGGGGGGGCGGAATGGGAAGAGGGACGCGAGGGAGGTGGGGCAAGGAGAGTGTTTCCAAGAATATAGAGATGGAGGAGGAGGAGTAAGAGAGGGAGGAGCAAGAAGAGAAGAAGGAGGAGGAGGAGGAGGAGGAGGAGGAAGAAGAAGAGAAGGAGGAGGAGGAGGAGGAAAAGAAGGAGGAGGAAGAGCGCAAAGGAAGCTTACGTGTTCCTCCCGCAGGAGTCGGCGAGGGCTCGGTTTCTCCGACAGATTCCGAGAGAGACGCGCGGGCAGCGACGGCGGCAGTGGTGGCGATGGTCTTCTTCCCCGGCGAGAGAAAGAGAGAGAAGGATCGGGGGAGGGGGAAGGGTGAGGGGAGGGAAGGAGGGAAGGGCGGGGAACGACGGCGTGGGGGTAGGCTGCCCCCGTCCGGCGCCCCACATGAGCACTGACCCGTGGGCGCCTGACAGGTGCATGCTACACCCACACCAGATACGCCTTGCTTGAGGGACACCCCGGCACCCAACATCCCCTCCCTTCGGCGCCCTTCTTCCTCATCTATTACCCAACGCCCCCATCCCCACCCCCTCGCACCCCACCACCACCCATCCACCTCACGCGTCTACCACCCCTGTCTACTCTGTCCCGGTAAGATGCCTTCTCACCTTCGTTTCCGCCCTCCCGGTCCGGAGACCAGCTTCTCCCCTTGCTACTAACCAACAACCTAGCCCGTAGCCTTCACGAGCCATTAACACGTCTCCTGAAGGAAGTCGCGAACGATGGCTCAGGACTTGGACTTCACGATAAGCGCACCAACTTATCCTCACTCCACCCAAGACCACTGTCATCACTGCCGCCAACGCACACGGACCGCGCGGGAGTCACGCGAGACAAATTGTTTGTCCCAATCAAAGAGCGTAAACGCACGCAGACACGAGACAAACACATAGAGGAACCACACATATATACATATATCCGTATGTACCCAAACATACCAACACAAACGTGCATACGTTCATAGACATGTACAAAAACACACAACGCATATATAACCACAGACACAGACACACTCACACATAACGAGCGCAAACACATAAATAAATTCAAATTATGATAATAATAATAATAATAAATGAGCAATATAATAACAAATTAAATCAATAGATGAATAAAAAAAGAAATCTAACTAAAACTGTAAAAACTGCACAAACATACAAAATGTATCTAAATCCCTCATCCTAGACATACACACCTATATACACACGCACACGCATGCACATATTTATACAGAATGTATC
>NW_028234432.1:2828881-2831381 GCF_977035675.1 Penaeus japonicus | reverse complement strand
GGGTAGGGAGGAGAACAAGATGCGAAGGAGAGAAAGAGGGAAGGGGAGAGGGCGAAAGAGAAAGAAAGAAAGAGAGAGAGAGAAAGAGAGGAAAGGGAGGGCCAATGAGACCCGT
The DNA here is from genome assembly GCF_977035675.1 of Penaeus japonicus. NCBI lineage: Eukaryota > Metazoa > Arthropoda > Malacostraca > Decapoda > Penaeidae > Penaeus > Penaeus japonicus. The sequence goes on along the minus strand of NW_028234432.1, from coordinate 2,831,266 downwards.
TACTAAAATACTCAGGAGAAAGCGTTTATTTATCGAGCCGCATGCCAGACACGGCCGCCTCGCCAGAACATGTCCTGAAATAGGACACCATCACAATCACACACGAGGGCGGACCACCCAAGCATGCCAGGCAGAACGACCTTCGACCACGTACGACCCTTCGAGCTGAAGAGTGGACGACCCTCAAGCTTCGCGACCTCCCAAATTCAAGGAATTCCTAGGAACATCACCAGTCTCATCTGCTCCCTTAGAAAGCAGGTGGAATGCCTCTCGCCAAGGCTATGTCGAAAAGAAATGCCCTAGAGAAATCCCTCACAAAAGTGGGGATACATAAATATGGTAAAATATACATATACATATACATATACATATACATATACATATCTATCTATCTATCTATATATATATATATATATATATATATATATATATATATATATATATATAGAGAGAGAGAGAGAGAGAGAGAGAGAGAGAGAGAGAGAGAGAGAGAGAGAGAGAGTGAGTGAGAGTGAGAGTGAGAGTGAGAGAGAGAGAGAGAGAGAGAGAGAGAGAAGAGAAGAGAGGAGGAAGAGAGAAGAGAGAGAGAGGAGAGAAGGGAGAGAGAGAGGAGAGAGAGGAGAGAGGGGGGAGAGAGAGGAGAGAGAGAGAAAAGAAGGTGGAGAGAGTGGAGAGAGAGAGAAGAGAGAGTAGAGAGAGAAGAGAGAGAGAGAGAGATAGAGAGAGTGAGAGAGAGAGAGCGAGAGAGTGAGAGAGTGAGAGTGAGAGAGAGAGAGTGAGAGATAGAGATAGAGAAAGAGAAAGAGAGAAAGAGAAAGAGAGATAGAGAAAGAGAGTGAGAGAGAGAGAAAAAGAGAGGGAGAGAAAGAGAAAGAGAGAGGAAGAGGAAGAGAAAGAGAAAGAGAAAGAGAGAGGGAGAGAAAGAGAAAGAGAGAGGGAGAGAAAGAGAAAGAGAGAGGGAGAGAAAGAGAAAGAGAGAGGGAGAGAAAGAGAAAGAGAGAGGGAGAGAAAGAGAAAGAGAGAGAGAGAAAGAGACTGAAAGAGAGAGAGAGAGAGAAAGAGACTGAAAGAGAGAGAGAGAGAGAGAGAGAGAGAGAGAGAGAGAGAGAGAGAGAGAGAGAGAGAGAGAGAGAGAGAGAGAGAGAGAGAGAGAGAGAGAGAGAGAGAGAGAAAGTAAAATGTAGAGAAGACTATAGAGAAAGTACAACCTCAAAAAAAGAACGAAAGGAGAGTATCACCCCCCCCCCTTTCGGCAACAAAAAAACGCGACCTCACACGCCATAAACCAGGACTCGCCGCCCAGCCTCGACCAGCTAGGTAATTACGTGATTTCAGTCTACATTATTCGCAATCAGTGTCGCCTCCTCTCTCTCCCCCCCGTTGAACGAAGGCGGTCGAGACAGAGCGAGGGCGAAGCGAGAGAAAGGGAAACGGATCGACACACGAGGAAGATTGATGACGGATGCATAATGAACAGGAGAAGAAAATAAATAAATAAATAGAACGGGAGCGTCAGGCGACGGGAGACACAACAATAAAAGCCAGCTGAACCGGGTCTCTAACACTTGAGAGCCATAATGAGCCATGAGTTGCACTAATCATAAAATGAACACTAGCTAATTTGCTATTTGCTTATCTATCGTAGAGGGAGGGAGGGAGAGAGGGAGGTAGAGTGGGGGAGAGGAGGGAAGAGGGGAGAGAGGAGGAAGAGGGGGGAGAAGGAGGCGAGGGGGGAGAGGGAGGAGAGGGAGAGGGAGAGGGAGAGGGAGAGTGTGAGTGTGAGTGTGAGTGTGAGTGTGAGTGTGAGTGTGAGTGTGAGTGTGAGTGTGAGTGTGAGTGTGAGTGTGAGTGTGAGTGTGAGTGTGAGTGTGTGTGTGTGTGTGTATGTGTGTGCACAAGAAAAGTCTTCATTGCCTCTTACAGTACACGGACCTGACACAAACACGACGCAGACAATCATCATAATAAATGATCGCCAAAATATCCGCGACACAAACACTCTCAAAGTAAAAAAAAATCATAAAAATAATAAACAAAAACAATAACAACAACCGCAATCCCACACAAGGTAATCAGCTTCGATGAAAATTAGGAATCGAGCGGAGTGGATCAATCACCGCCTCCCAACCTCTAACAAGATCATCAAGAGCATCGAGCGAGAAAAATGTTCCTCACTTTCACAATGACGACGGCGAGGGGGAGGGGGGGGGGGGAGGAGGAGGAGGAGGAGGAGGGGAGGAGGAGGAGGAGGAGGAGGAGGAGGAGGAGGAGGAGGAGGAGGAGGGGAGGGGGAGGGGGAGGAGGAGGAGGAGGAGGAGGGGGAGGGGGAGGAGGAGGAGGAGGAGGAGGAGGAGGAGGAGGAGGAGGAGGAGGAGGAGGAGGAGG
>NW_028234432.1:2816381-2823881 GCF_977035675.1 Penaeus japonicus | reverse complement strand
TATATATGCGTTGAGTGCACATGAAACACCATATCACTGAAAAAAGTGGAGATGGGAAGGAGTGGATGTGGGATTAAAGTAGAAATGGAAATAGGAGTAAGATAGGAGATGATGATGATTGATGATGATGATGATGATGATGATGATGATGATGATGATGATGATGATGATGATGATGAGGAGGAGGAGGAGGAGGAGGAGTAGGAGCAGGAGGAGGAGCAGGAGGAGGAGCAGGAGGAGGAAGAGGAGCAGGAGGAGGAGGAGAAGAAAAATGAGGAGAACGACGACACGGAGGGAGGGAGGAGGAGGAGATGGGACGTGAGTGTGTGTGTGTGTGTGTGGGGGGAGAGAGAGAGAGAGAGAGAGAGAGAGAGAGAGAGGACAAGGAGGAGGCAGTAGGGGAGTAGGAGGGAAGGGGGTGCTAAGCGAGAAGGTACTGGAGCTTTATAATGACGTCACGCAGCCTGGGCCAAGGTAAACACTAGCCGCCAAGACAAACAATGGCGAAGAGTCAGGCGGTAGCTGGAATGGTAGGGGGAAGAGGGGGAGAAGGGGGGAGGGGGAGGAGAAGAGGAGGAAGAGGGGGAGGGGGAGGAGAAGAGGGGAGGGGGTGGAGAAGAGGGGGAAATAGGGGAGAGGAAGGAGAGGGGGGAGAAGGGGGAAAAGGGGAAGAGGGAAGAGGGGTAGAGGGGGGTGGAGGAAGGGAGGCAGGGAATTAAAGAATTAAGCCGCCATTGCCACCCAGCTTTTATTCCTCCTTCCAGCCTGATCCCTTACAACAGATTTTCTTCAATTAAGAGAAATAGCGAAAAAAACAGTCTGTATTCGGCTGTGCATGCTAAGAGGGCCTAGACCACAACCCTTCCATTTCGCCATCACTTGACAATGCTGATTTAAGTCACAACAATGCCTGCAGCAACAATACGAAGGAAGAACTTAGGTCTCTAATAAAGCAGCGCGGTAAAAAAGCCCGTTCTCCCTCCTCCTTCCTCCCTCCCTTCTTCTTTTTTCTCCCCTCCTCCTTCCTTTCCCCCTTCCTCTTTTCTCCTCTCCTCCCTCCGCCTGTGCCAGGTGATATTAAACAGGCACATTTAACGAATGACAAGTATGATTAAGGCAAGACACCGGACATAATTAAGCAGCTAATACAACAAACAAATAAAAAAATAAAACACAGACGGAGAACGAATATAGTTTCTGTAAACGCGAATAGCCTGTTACATAGACATGGCAATGGGGAACCGCCATGTGCTACAACTTAGGGAATCGCATCTCGCTCGCGATCCGACGTGTGACAACTGGACATGTGATGGTCATATGGGTTGTGACAGGTGGACTTACCAAGTCATGCTTGCTCCGACAGCTGGGAGAGAGCTGGCATATGGTGGCATGGCAGCTCTACTCCTGGCTATGCGAAATAACTAAGTGACTGGTTAATTGGCTCACTAACTCAAAGAGGCAAACAGACGGCCGCATAGGCACAGCGTCCTTTTTTAACATCGATGACTAATAAGCCGAAAGATACACTGACACACACTAAGAAACATTTGAAAGACGAAGTACAACAGCTTCATACCAAAACGCCGTTAACCATTTGGAATAACCACAGAGAAATAACACGCTTCTTCTAATGAATACTTTATTAAATAAAGTCAATGTTATCATTATTAGCCACGCAAGGCTGCCCCGGCGCCTTCGCACAACACAGCACGGCTGAAAGGTTCTCTTCCTCCACGCTCGGCTGAAACGAACAAATTTTATTTCTTTTTCAATCTATCTATTTATTTTTTCGCTTTCTTTCTCCGCTCTCTTGACGTACTCGCTATATCTTACTGTTTTTCTTCTTTCTCTTACTCTTTCTTCCGACATTAAAACAATTGTAAATACCTGATCTTATATTCAGAAACTTGATAGAATGCCTAAAAGCAGTATTCGAAGAGGGTCTTCATAAAAGACAGCATGTATGTTGCATACCAAAGCCAACAATTAGCAATATAATCTGCACATACAATTTCCCACGCCCTTCTTTAAAGATAACAAAAAATATAAGTCCATCGTCAATCACAGGCAAATAAAAATCGGTATATTTTTCTTTAAGATGCAGTCAATATATTGACGACAGTCTGCGCTCTCTACCACAGCGTATCTGCCTATTTGTAGAACCCCCCACCCCCCTCCCACTCCACCACAGCCGCAAAAACGACCGTCTCCTGCCCGAGTGCCCGCTATGGTAACGACGACAGAGGACCGTCACACCCCATCGCATCGTGGTATTGCGATCCCGAGAAATGATACGTTTCCACGACATTTTTATTTCCCTTTCAGCATAAGGGCCTTGACACAAACGATCTACAGGAATCGATATCGCGCCCGGCGTTGCTGTTTTCGCAATAGCATCTAATCGTTTAAATCTGTCGTGTCCTTTCATACAGAGTGATTCCTGTCAAGTCTTTGATTCGTAAATCCCTTACTGGATTTTTTTTTCGCTACCCATTCCAATTCATTCCACTTCTTTCTCTCGTTCAGTTCTTCAAATACTAAATCCTTGAGCCAAGAGAGTGAAACATGACAGTGACCCAACCAGGTCATACCAGTGTCACTCGAGCGGGTCATATCATCAGACAATAATACTTTCCCCCCTCCCGACCCAGCGACATTAAACCGGCCACACGGAATGATTTTACGGCGATAGAAGTGGTGGCAACAAACTAGAATGTAGCTTCTAAAGAGCATGTACAGGTTCCCGCTTGACTGCATCTCTTGCAGGGAAATTGGCCTGGCTTGAGCCCGTGTACCGCAATAACGGGTCGCGAGTGGGCGGTGGAAATTTAGTATCGAATAAAGATCGTATTATATTCGTCTGTGGTATTTGTATTACGGTAGAAAGGGAGACTCTTGAAGACCCCAACGCCCCGAGAATACGCGGAGAACGGATACAAGGACGCAGTTCCGCATATAGAAGCCCTCTCGTGACAGAACCGAACGGAAAACTAACAAAAAATCTTGATCCAAACAATTAAGCGTAAACAATTTCAATCAGAATGATGATGTGATCGTAACAATATATCAGGCGAGTATTAAAAGTAATCGTTTATCTCCCTGCTCAATCATGTAGAAAAAAGGTACCGGACACCAGAATATTAAACAGCGGAACGACACAGATTTGGTATCAAATATATTAAACCCTTTGTCTGCTAAGAGTTCAGCGGCGCCACCGGCCATATAAACTCGTCACTATTAATGTTCTGGTAGTCACCAGTATAAAAATGGTTTATGTAAATGAGTTGTAAACGATCATCAAAACACGAGGAAGAATAAAAACTCAAACTTATTAGCTAAACAGGTAGTCAGACTATTATCAAAATATTAAGAACGTTGAAAAAAAAAAAAAAAAAACATTTCTCCAGTCCGTCACGATCCTCGTCCGTGCTTAAACTCTCCAGAGTTTATTATAAAGAAAACAGAAGCATGCGTGCAAAATTACGGCATCTAATGACCAAGCGCATGCTACTAATGACGGGGATGGACAGGAGAGGGGGAGAAGAGGGGGGGGGGGGCGGAGATGGGCATCATGGCGTTCGCATCGTCCATCCTCTACAGGTTCGTCAAGGGAAGTGTAGGCCAGGACGAGATGCCATGGCCGGAGGACGATGGGGTGAGGGGGAGGGGGGGGGGGCGGACATGCAATCCTTTGCCTTCTTGCACGCATGCATGCACACAAAACGAAACGGGTATATATTTCTCCGGATGGATATACCGGCGTCCGACGTGAACTTTCTTTTCTAGTATCCTTACCCAAAGACGATTACCCGAAATATCTGGGAAGGGCTCTCTCGCGCCCCCCGAGTCAGTTGTATCGAAGCATATGAATGAAATGTAGGCGGGTTACGAGTGCCAAGGTCTCAAGGTCGGACTCCAGACATAACCACTACTTGGAGAGAAAATGGTTTCGTACCCAAGCCTAATCTACCCGTCTACTTCCACATACGGCTGCATCGTCGCTCTCGGGGTACACTGGGCAGCGACACAATCATGGCTCCGTTGTCTGTGTGAACTTTTATAATCCGACGGGCATAAAGTGGACGCGTTTTCGATCTGCGCTCCTGGAGGACGCCATTCCTTCTGTTAAAAAGGAAGAGAAACACGAAGGATTCCGGAACCGACGGACCCTACAATTAATAGACAAACACAGTGGAAATAACGCTGTCTTGTAAACGGCCAGACGGACGAAAATGATGCGTTGTAAAGGGAATTTTCGACTCCCGTTGGGAGGAAATAGAAACGGGAGCTTCGTCTTGGCGGATCGGATCGTCTTCCTCTCGACAGAAGGCGCCGTCTCAGAAAACTCCCGAAGCGAAATGCATCTGCACCGCCGGTCTTATCGCTCGAATGATCATTAGGATTATTATTAAGGTTATTAACTCTTGGCACTCCTCGCATCGCTATCCAATTACCATTACTTCTACCATCATTATATTACAACTAACTCTGTCATCACTCCAGCTTGATCGCTTTTTGCATAGGGACTGGAGACGGTGTAGGGAGTGGGCACTGGCCGTTGAAGGAACGGTGATAATATCATCATCTATATATGTAATTTCGCGAGGGAATACCACGGCTTGACATCGTCGAAAGAATTCGAGAATAATATGAAAATAATCGAAAAAATAATACAAGCCACCATTTCCAGCCAGCCCCGAGACATACACGGCACGACAGGAGCCCGGGACCACGACTAAGAGCTATTTCATGAAATATAAGTCATGTGAGACCACGCCCTTTCTCCTTTTCCTCCTCCTCTTCTCTCTCATGTTTTCTTCATGCACCCACTCACCCACACGTTTGCTTTCCTCCCTTATCTTTTTTCTCACCCCTCTCGTCTCATCTCGTCTCTCGTCTTGTCTCTCGTCTCTCGTCTCGTCTCGTCTCGTCTCGTCTCGTCTCGTATCTCGACTCGTTTCGTCTCTCGTCTCGTATCTCGACTCGTTTCGTCTCTCGTCTCGTTTCGTCTCTCGTCTCGTTTCGTCTCGTCTCGTCTCGTATCTCGTCCCGTCTCGTCTCGTCTCGTCTCGTATCTCGACTCGTTTCGTCTCTCGTCTCGTTTCGTCTCTCGTCTCGCCTCTCATCTCGTCTCTGCTCGTCTCGTTTCTCGTGTCTCGTCTCGTCTTGTATCTCGTCTGGTTTCGTTTCGTCTCGTCTCTCATCTCGTCTCGTCTCGTATCTCGTCTGGTTTCGTTTCGTCTCTCATCTCATCTCATCTCATCTCGTCTCGTCTCTCGTCTCGTTTCGTCTCTCGTCTCGTGTCTGCCATTCCCTCTCCCCTCTCAGTGAGCCTCCCCTCGCCTCCCCTCGCCCCTCGCCTCCCCTCGCCCCTCCCCCTCCCCCCTCCCCCTCCCCCTCCCCCAGGCACGCCGGCGATCCCCAAGGGGCGCAAGTCGGATCGGGAGGCCCGAGAGCCACGGAGAACTCCCGGATCCGTACATGGCCATCCCTTCATTGGATTCCTGGCGACTGTTACCCAAAGATAATAAGGGAGCGCGCATAAGGGGGAGTGGAGTAGCCCGGAGTAATTGTACCTATTAAGGGTGAGCTACGTACCGGCGAGGGAGCGCAACTAACAATATTCAGTGTACCTAGCAAATGGTAATCCACATGTGGAGACACTTGAAGCCTCCCGACTCCCGACATCAACTGGTTACTACAAACGCGGCGGAGGGCAAAAAGCTGTTTTCTTTTTCTTACTCCGTTCTACCCGCTGTGAGAAGGTGGGAGTGAGAGAGGGCGGGAGGAAGGAAGTTCAACGCCCTCGCGAGGCACACAATTCTTCAGATAATTATTATTTTTCGAACTACTCCGAGAACGAGACATGTTGATGGTATTGTTTCCTCGGACTCCACCTTTGTCCTACCATACCTTCTTTAACCTTACTTCCTTTCTGTTGGAAATATCATCATTATCATCGGGATCATCACATTCTACGTCTACCGCGGTTTTTACCATACGAACAAGCATATAAAAAGCACGCGCACACACAATCTCTGCTTTCGATTCTCCAAACACGGATTCTCTTTGAGGCACTGGGAATTGCTTTATGCACCAGGTTATGTCCATAAACGCCTACAAACACACACACGTGTACAAAGGAAACACAAATGCGTCGCATGCTAACATATCCGGCGTCAATTCTAGACAGGTCCGCCTCTCACAAAACAATCTAAGGACGGGTTTAACGGCATCCCCTGTCGTTATGCTGGCTCTTGATACATCCCATTAACATCATAAGCCCATGTTGAATAACAGCCAAGGATCCCGGGGGAGAGGCATGAGGGGAGACTAACGAGGGGATACGTTCACACCCTTCATTCAGTACAGTCTGTAGGATTGAGACAGACAGATAGACACATAGAGATGCAAAGAGAAAAAGAGTAAGTGAGGCGGAGATCTCATCGCATCACAGCTACCAAGCTCATGACGGTTTGAGAAATAAGAGAAGTGAAGTGATAAAGCGATCTGCGGACTCTATGACCTCATCTGTTGGCATCTCCCAGTCATGTTTGCAGCGGAGACAGACATGAGGCGGTGTTAGAAGCAGTGTTACCGGCGTGGTGCTAGCGGCGGCAGCGCTGGTGGGGAAAACCCAAATGCAGTCGCGCTACATCTCTAATAATGGGTCTAATAATGAGGTCCTCACTCACCCTTGAAATACTCATTTCATTGGGCCTTTGCACCGACATTTTTTTCTTGATCCCATCTTTCTAAAGTTTCTTATTATTATTCCTCGTATCATTCTTCCTAAATTGAGACGTACCGCTCCCCGTAGCCATTCCCGAAGATGGAAGGGGGCGGGGAGAAGATGACGGGGTCGAAACCGAGACCTTCTCCCCAACCAGCCACCAAGCCACCCACCCTTCCTCCCTCTCTGACTGTGGGAGAATCGAGAGAAGGGGAGGGGATGGGGAAGGGAGGAGAGGGAGAAAGGAAGAAAAGGAAAAGCAGATAGAACCAAGGAAGAATAGGACGCGGTTAAAATTGGAAAGGTGCAAGGGTGGGAGGGGGGGGGGAGAGGAAAGGGAGAGGAAGAAGGAGAGAGAGAGAGACCCTACTGAAAGCCTCTCTATATATATCTTTTTCCCCTCCTCCTCCTCCTCCCCTCCTCCCCCTCCCCTCCTCCTCCCCCTCCTCCTCCTCCTCCCCCTCCCTCTCCCTACACCAGTTCCGGCCACTGCCCACCCATCCAGTGTTCCCGGAAGTGGTTGCCGCGCCAGGACTACGAGCCCTCCCTCCTCTGCCTCTCCTTCTCCCGAGGGCTACGAGGCTACGAGGCTACTCTTCGTCCGCGCATCCCCTCCGACAGTGCAAGCTCTAATCAACGTCCCAGGCTTGCAATCATGAAGGAGAACGTATGCACCATATATCTTAGCGCAGGCGTGCTTGCTCAAGCAAACCTACGCAGCCGGGTCGGTACGCATTGGTAGAATATAGGCGGGAAAGGGACAGAAT
>NW_028234432.1:2801381-2806381 GCF_977035675.1 Penaeus japonicus | reverse complement strand
ACTGAGGAGGTGGAGGAGGGGAGGGAACATGGGAAGCCGATGAGGAACATGGGAGTGGGAGAAGGAACAGGAAAGGGAAAAGAGGGAGGAAGAGAGGGAGAGGGACAGTGGAAGGAGCGATAAGACTGGATATAGTAAATTTGGGAAAGGACCAGGAAGACGTATGAGTGGTGGGTGGGTGGATGGGTGGGTGAGTAAACGGATGGACGAATGGATGGGAGTGTGGGTGGATGGATGAATGAATAAACATCCGAAGAGATCAACTGATAAAGCTAAAAAAAACAAAAAAAACAAAAAAAAAACGAATAAATAAATAAAGTTCGATGGCGAAGGGTGAAGAAAGCCACAGAGACCAAATCCGACAAATACGTAAAAGCGAGATCGGGAGTAAAACTCTCTCACTCCGAAATCCTTCGTTCGTGCCGCGCATATCCGATCAGCCGGGATCCCACGGGAGAACCAACCGGACCGTGTGGAGTATTCTAATGCCCATCATAAAAGTCTGGCACCAGCGCTTCATATGGGCCGGAGTGCGAATCCGCCCCTCGACTGCTCGCGAGACACTGCAGGTTGCGGGCGCGGAAGGCGGGCAGGTCAAGAGCCACTAAGGGTGCCACGGAAATTGAACTGAGAGGAGGAAGGGAAGAGGAATAGGAAAAGGGAGGGAAAGGGGGGGGGCGGGGAGGGGGGGAGGGGGGAGGGGGGGGGGGGGGGGGAGGGAGGGGGGGGGGAGGAGGGGGGGGAGGGGGGGGGGGGGGGGGAGGGGGGGGGGGGGGGGGGGGTGGGGGTGCGGAATGGGAAACGGGAGGAAAAAGGAAAAAGGAGGAAGGGGAATAGATATTGGGAAGGTGATAGGGAATGGGGGGGGGGGGATAGAAAGGAGGAAGGGGCAAGGGAGAGAAGGTGCTGTAAAAGATAATTTTACAAAAAGTTTGAATAAGTTCAAGCGTAACCCTCGGACAGCTAAAATTACTCAGCTACTCACTGCTTTATTCTTTAACTACCCCCTTTCTCCCCCCTTCCCTCGCCCTTGTTATTCCCTCCGCCAACCTCCCAGCCTTCCTCCCCTTTTCCCCCCCCCCCCCTCCCACCCCCCTTCTTCCCTTCCCCCCACACCACTCACCCTTTCTCTCGCTCTCCCCACACAAGCGAAGAGACAACATAAAAAAAAAAAAAACAAACCACGTCACGCAGTCTCCATCGAGACGTTTACCGCTCTTGAGTTATACGAGCGAAAACAAGTGTCAGTGTCGGAGGTAAAATATTGCTCATCGCAATCTTTTTATCTTGTTTTATTTTTTAGCACAATCGGTGGAAACCATCATTTTTATCTACGCCGCAGATGGTGGTGATGGTGGGGGTTATTTTTCTAATTAAAAGCATATCCACATTCTGAAGGAGCAAATCGACAGGCAGAAACGCAAATAAACGCACAGACAGACATCACACTCAACCTCGGGAGGCAAATACTTAAAATAGTAAAATCTTAGACAGACAGACAGACAGACACACACACACACACACACACACACACACACACACACACACACACACACACACACACACACACACACACACACACACACACACACACACACACACACACACACACACCATTCATTGATTCATTTAACACCCTTTTTTATATACGTTAACAAAGAGTCAAGCGTGACGGGCGACGGCGCTTCTCCTTTCAGCCTCCCAATTCACATACGCATTTCACATCCCTCGATCAACTCCGCGATCTGGACGACGATCAATCCCTGAGCTTGGGTGAAAGCAAACATGTGCCTCGGGCACTGCGATGCCCAAGAACACGACAAAAAGTCCGGTCCTGCAAGAAGTTGTTCCTCCCTACCTCCCTCCTCCCTCCCTCCCCCCCCCCCCCCCCCCCCCCCCCCCCCCCTCCCTCTCCCCCTCCCCCCCCCCCCCCCCCATACTCCCTCTCCCACCTCTTTTCTTCCCTCTCTTTCTCTCTCCTCCCTCCCTCTCTCTTTTTCTGGATATATCTCTCTTCCTCTTCTTCTTCCTCTTCCTCTTCCCCTTCCTCTTCCGCTCTTTCCCTCTCCCTCTCCCCCTCTCTCTACTTCTTTGTCTTTAACATTCCACCATCTATGTCTTTTCTTCCCACTCCTTTCCTCTCCTTTACTCCCACATTTCCTTCCCCCTGAAGACAATTAACACCATCTCAAGATGTTCCAAGAGATGTAAAACGTTGCCACCCATCACCCTCCTCCCCCTCGCCCCAACTTCTTTACACGGAGTAAAAGAAAAGCTAAAAAAAAGAAAAAAAAAGAAAGAAAAAAAAGTAAAAACGGGAGCATCTGGGCGGGGGCAGTGACCTTCATTTTTTCTTTATTTATTTCTCTCTTTTTTCTCTTTAACGACCTCCTGGTCTTCTTTAATGCATTAGGCAGCTGAAGTGAGTGAAGTGAGAGTGGGGGGAGGGGGGGAGAGAAAAGAAAAACTAGAGAGATAATGGGAAAATTGGGGGGGTGGGGGTTGTGGAAGCTGTGAGTAGCAGTGGTAGGACTATAAGGGGAGTATAGGGATCTACTATGTTAGGAAAAGGAAGGAAAGGGAGAGAGGAAAAGAGAGAGGGGGAAAAAGGGGAGACAGAGACAGAGACAGAGACAGAGAGAGAGAGAGAAAGAAAGAGAGAGGGAGGGAGATGGAGAGGGAGGGAGGGGGGGGAGAAAGGGAGGGAGAGAGGGAGGGAGGGAGGGAGGGAGGGAGGGGGGGGAGGGAGGAGGGAGGGAGGGAGAGAGGGAGGGAGAGGGAGAGAGGGAGAGAGACGGAGAGGGAAGGGGGACTAGGCGGGGGAGGGAGGTGAGGAGGGACGAGTGAGGATAGAGAGAAGATGAGAGAGAGAGGAGAGAGAGGGAGGACGGAGAGGAGAGAAGGAGAGGAGAGAGAGAGACTGCAGGAAAGGGATTGACGGAGAGAGAGAGAGAGAGAGAGAGAATGAGAGAGGGGGGGGGGCGGAAGGGAGGTAATGAGAGGGGGGGAAGGGAGCGGGAGAGAGAGAGAGAGAGAGGAGGAAGGGAGCGGGAGAGAGAGAAAGAGAGCGGGAGGAAGGGAGCGAAAGAGGGAGGAAGGGAGCGAAAGAGGGAGGAAGGGAGCGAAAGAGGGAGGGAGGGAAGAGGATGGATAAACTTACGCTGCTTATTCAGGGCAACACACGGGCTTTGCTGGATTCAAGACGTAATTTCCATCGTCATCTTTCTCTCTCTCACTTCTTTCCTCCATCAGTCTCCCTCTCTCCCTTTCTTTCTTTTTCTTTTTCTTTTCTTTTTCTCTATTTCATATCTACATACATACATACATACACATATATATAAAGTATAATATATATTATATTTATAATATATATTTTTATATATATTATATATATTTAATTTTATTAATATATACATTAATTATTTATATATATTTTTATATTATATATTATAATAATATTTTATTATATATATATTATATACATTTTATATTTATAATTTATATATATATATATTATATAATATATATTATATATATTTATTTTATATATTAATTATTTATATATATTATATAGTATATAATTTAAAATACTTATATTTAAAACATATTATATATATATATAATAATATATAAATATATATATATATTAATTATATATAAATATATAAATTATATATATACATATATATATATTATATATATTATATATAATATATATATATTATATGTATATATATTTATATATTTTATTATGTATGTATGTATTATGCATACAAAAATATATATAAAATTTTAAAAATATATTATTTATATATTTTATTAATAATAATATAATTAACACACACACACAAAACACACTACACCACACACCACTAATTTTATATATATATATATATATATATATATATATATATATATGCACATATAATATAAATATACATATACTCATACACATAAAAAAAAATGCCATGTATACATCCCAAAAGATAAACGTAAAAAAACAGAATTCCCACTTAGCATTAAAAAAAACAAGGGTTTTTGTCCGTTCAAAACTGAGAGGGGGTAAGCCTGGGGGTGCACAACAGTATCCATAAGCTGACGAATTTAAACCCAAACTTTTTTCGATCCCATAAAACCCTTAACATTTTTTGTCTTCTTCCTCCAGGGGTGCAGTGCAAGGGCACACTTTTAAAAAGGGAAAAACGAGGGGCCCAAGGGAGGTTTGGAACATCAGAAACCCCCCTAAAAATATAATAAGAAACGAAATCACGGAAACCGTTTGGAAAATAGAGGAAGCTCTTTGAAAATTTTTGTTCACAGAGTTGGAAAATGAAATACACCCCATAAAAAAAATTCCCGACTAATTGCAAAACGAAAGTTTAAAAGGGGGGCAGGCGCTTTCACGTACATAGGGCGTTACCCACGTGGACACACACACAAATGCACTACAATGGCCATTTGCATGAAGTATTATATATTATATATATTCCATTATACCTAAAACATACTACATCATTATTACATATACACATATACACATATACATACACACACACACACACACACACACACACACACACACACACACACACACACACACACACACACACACACACACACACACACACGAAAAAAACTGCAAAAATTACAAGTAGTCACAACCGTCAGTATCCATCATCTGTTACACCTGCGCGATCCAAATTACGCAGGTAATAACAACACTTCGCCTCCTGGGCCGAACCAGAAGGGCGGGCGGGGGTGGGGGTGGGGGCGGAGGTGGAGGATGAGGGTGGGGGGTGCAGGAAGGAACAGCCGCAGAGTCGTAATGATGAGGGTGGTCGTGGCGCTCTAACGTTCATCATTAGCCGAGTAACATCGTGTAGACGTTTTGTCGTTAGACGTTTAATGTATTATCATAATTCAATCTCCTCCTCTGCGTCGCCTCCTGTGGTTCTGCATTTACTTCCCTTGAAACGTGTATGTATGCTTATTCTAGAACT
>NW_028234432.1:2786381-2796381 GCF_977035675.1 Penaeus japonicus | reverse complement strand
CCCCGCCCACGCACGAGTACTTTCTTTTCAACCTCTTAAATGTCATGTTTCGACAAATCTCATCCATACTTGTCACGCCTCCTTTCCACCTGCCCCGCCACAGCCTTCTCGTTTCGTCACGCCACATCTCTCTCAGCCACGCCACACGTCACCCGAAAACCCGCCCTACCTAATCAGCCTCCCCGCCCTCTGCACACCCACTAAAAAAACTCCCAAACCCACCCACCTACCTACGCCCACAAAATCGCTCACGCTCGCGCGCGCACAAATATCCGATCCCAACAATGCATTACGATCAGCGGGGAACAATAAACGTCCGTGTCTCCCTGCGGCGTTATATATCAAGCCAAAACGCGAAAATATGACCCAAATCCCTCGCCCCAACATTCATGCATCGCGGACCACCGGCTATAACTCCGCACTTTAATAGCCGATAAAAGGAAAGGTCCTGGTAAAAAAAAAAAAAAAAAGTTTGGGTGTGAGAGAGCGGAGGGAGGGAGAGAGGGAGGGGGGGGGGGGGGGGGGGAGGGGGGAGAGAGGGAGAGAGGGAGAGAGAAGGAGAGAGAGGGGGAAAGAGGGAGAGGGAGAGGGAGAGGGGGAGAGAGAGGGGGAAAGAGGGAGAGGGGGAGAGAGAAGGAGAGAGAGGGGGAAAGAGGGAGAGGAGGAGGGAGAGAAAGAGAAAGAGAAAGAGAGAGAGAAATCGGGATTTTAAAAACATACGTTGTATATATATAAATCATGTGTAGCTTTTTTTTTTTGGGGGGGGGAGTGACTTAGCGCTGTCTTATCTTGATCGCCCATGTAATCCAACGTGGTATTAACGGATAAAACAAATCCTGGGGTTAAATTATTAGGAGGAGAAGTTGCCCCGAATGAAAAGTAAAGATGAAATTGGGAAAAGGGCAGAACAAAAAATAACAAAAAAAGAGAAAATAAGCAGAAAAAGAGAGTTTAATGGAAAGATAAATAGGAGGAAAGTGTGACTATACACGGGAAGAGGACGAAATCAGAGAGAACGAAAACAGAGAAATAGAGTGTTAACAAAGAGAATGAGAGAAACCACAGCTGATTGTTTACTTGCAAAATAATAATGAATGGTGGACTGTGCGGGTGTATATGTGCGAGAAACCACAAATTACGATTTACATGCACTTTTCAATTAAAAAATGGAGCGTGCATATATAGGTATATATATATATATATAAATATATGTATTGTATATGTATATGAATATGTATATGCACTATTGTATGTATGTGCTGAAGTATATATTGTATATATGTATAATATGTTATGAATTATGTATATATATATAATATATATATATATATATGTTATATTGTATGTATATATATATATATATATATATATATTAATATATATATATATTAATATAATATATATATATGTAGTATATATATATATATATTATATATATATATTGTATGTATATATATAATATATATTATATATATATATATATATATATATATATAAAATATATAATGTATATATTATATATATGTATGATTATATAATATATATATAATATATATATATATATAATATATATATATATATATATATGTATATATGTATATATATATGTATATATATATATTCTATTATATATATAATATATATATTTAATGTGTTGTGTGTGTGTGTGTGTGTGTGTGTGTGTGTGTGTGTGTTGTGTGTGTGTGTGTATGTATATATATAATATATATATAATATATATATATATATATATATATATATATATATACATATATGTATATATATTTATATATATATATATATATATATATATTATATATATATATATATATATATATATATATACTATATATATATATTTATATATACATATAATATATATATATATATAGATATATGTATATATATATAAATTATAATATATATATAATATATATATATATATATATATATATATATATATATATATATTATATATATATACATATATTGTGTGTGTTGTGTGTGTGTGTGTGTGTGTGTGTGTGTGTGGTGTGTGTTGTGTGTGTGTTGTGTATTGATATATATATATATATATAATATATATATATATATATATATATATATATAATATATATGTATATAAACCCATTCATCACTAAATTAGTGTCTCCCATATTCCTACTCTCTACCCTCACCCTCGCTCTCGCCCTCTCACAAACACACACGAACGAGCGAACACACGAACACGAACACACGAACAAACACACACACACACACACACACACACACACACACACACACACACACACACACACACACACACACACACACACACACACACACACACACACACACACACAGACCCGTCATTACTGTATAAGCACTCGAGCGGTAAAAGTCGACGAACGGGATACAGAAAGATCGAGAATCAGCAATGCAAAGCGAGAAAGGCGAAAGGAGAAAGGAAGGGGGAATGGAGGAATGGAGGGAGGGAGGGAGGGAGAAAAGGAGGGAGGGGGGAGGGAGGGAGAAAAGGAGGGAGGGAGGGAGGGAAGGAGGAAGGGAGGGAGGGGGTGCAGAAGGCACCTGCGTGATAAAAACCCGTCACAGAGCACACCACACCACCCCAACATCTCCAACCGCTCATCAAAGTCACTCTCCCCTGTTCGCCCCCTTCCCTCTCCCCCTCCCCTTTCTCACCTGCATCACGTCGTTGCGAAATTAAAAAGGCGACTTTGACACCTCACTACTTCGCTTTACCAATTGTAGACTCCGTGACTACCAACCCCCCCCCTCCCACTTGCCCCGCCATATCGCCTTTCTTTCTTATCTATCTATTTCTCTCTCCTTCTCTTTCTTTCTTTTTTTCCCCTTCTCCCTTTCCCATTGTCTTTTATTCTACCGAGGCGCCTTACCGCTAGCCAAGGGCTGACTGACAGAAACGCGCATCATCATTCACGCTGCAGTCTGTTGCATTATTTTTGCGGGAATTGCATAGTCGGACACGAAGATAAATCAACAGCAGGTTTCGTCGGTCCCGATCAGTTGGGCAATCATCTGCACATGCAATCACTTGCAACTTTACCCGTTCTAATCTCACGAGTCACCAGCTACCATAACATAAAAACTGCAACTCCATTTCCTCAGGGCACCAGATGTCCAAAGCCAAAGACACCTGTTGCTCTCATTTCAAAAGAACGTTTGATCTAATCCCACAGGAAACAAATCTTCAATCCTCATGAAGCTATTCAGTATTCTCTGGAGGAACGGGAAATGATTGGCCCTATCATCAAGGGAAAGAACCAACTGCTCTTGGAAGAACTTATCATCCCTTCTCTCGAAGAACAGTCGAAGAACAGAACAGAAAACTAACTTATGTTCTCTCGAAGAACAGAAAACTAACTTATGTTCTCTAGTCTATCTTACCTCGAGAGACGGTAACTAACTTATCTTTTCTTAAAGAACAGAAAACTGACCAGACCTTGTAAGAATAACAAATTGAATTCATTGTTTTCAGCCGATGATACATTTGCAGGAATAAATAAAATGAGCTAATGGCTGAATAGTGTACAGAAAGGACATCTTAAACGGCAAAGACTGCAAACAGTGTCATCCCGATCGGACTGACTCCTACAGACATTCAGCGGGAAAATATCCGTGGTCACTGAATTATCATCAACTAAACAGAACCAAAATATAAATAAAGCGACTCGTAATATCAAAAAAAAGAAAAAGAAAAAAGAACAAAAAAAAACATTCGACGAAATCACGTTAAAGACGCAGTGACTGGTGTCGGTGCACCAGAAAAATGCCTAGGAGTCCCACGCCATCACAACCTGTCACCGTCCCTCACCACCCATCCGATCATCTCAATATCCCAGAGGAAGGGGGGGGCGATGGGAAGCCAGATTCAGAGTGTTTCGTCGCCGAATCCCCGAGCGCCGAATCCCAAAACCCTGAATCCCGGATCGCCGAATCCCAAAACCCTGAATCCCCGAGCGCCGAATCCCCAAGCGCCGAAACCCAAAACCCAGAATCCCGGATAGCCGAATCCCCAAACCCTGAATCCCCAAACGCCGAAATCGAAAACCCAGAACCCCCCGGGGGAGCGCCGAATCCCGGATCGCCGAATCCCGGATCGCCGAATCCCCGATCCCCGCCTCGGACTCGTACCACATTTCAGGAAATGACACTTCAATTCGGCAAGACTCATTCCGGAGTCTTTATCCCCGTCCTCCTCGCGCGACGCAACGGCAATCTACTACGGAATGATGGAAAAAAAAAAAAATATCAGATATGATAATGATAAACGTTAAAGTGAAGAAGAGAGAGACAACGAACAATTTGCATATCCCGTCTCTTTTCTTTTCTTATTCTTTGTCTATCTTTTCTTTCCTTTTATGGTCAGAAGCCGGTCCGTGGAAATTTCCATATTTTTTTCCTCCTTTTTCTTTTTTGACCGCTTGCTTAACCTCCTTCCTCTCACCCCCTCCACAAGCAGTGCTTTTTTTTTACGATTCTCCTCCTTTCTATCTGAAAAAAAGATACTCGAGTTTGTCGGACTGTCTGCACTCAACACCGTGTAGGAAATCCAAATCATACTAATTAATCCGTCAACAAACAAACAAACAAACAAACAAACAAACAGACGCGCGAAAGTATAAACGAGCGCAAACACCGGACTCCTTTCACTCCAGATAAATATAAACGCAGCCCCACACATCTAATTACAAGGCTCCACCTCGCCCAAACTGCTTCGCTTCGTCCCAATAAGTCCAACTGCCTCCAGCTCTTGCTTATCTTACCCGACAGCTTCACAACACCGATGAAAAACCGTCAACCTCGGCCGGTCAAGAGGAAAACCCTTTCTTCTTCGAAACCTCGTCGTCAACCTCTTATTTTCCTCTTTTACTTTCTCTCTTCTCTTATTTTCCTTTCTCTCTTCTCTCTCTTCTCTTCTCTTCTCTTCTCTTCTCTTCTCTTCTCTTCTCTTCTCTTCTCTTCTCTTCTCTTCTCTTCTCTTCTCTTCTCTTCTCTTCTCTTCTCTCTCTCCAATTATCTGTCTTTTTCTCCGCCCAAGGTTTTTATTTCGTTTTTTCAAAAAAATCATTTTCACTCCCCCTCGCAATTTCTTTTTTATCTAGTCTTTCCAAGTCCAGCTATTTCTTTGAAAAGAAATAATGACCCCTCCTTCTTGCTCTCCTTCTCACAACCCCCTCCACCCCACTCCCCCCCTGCCCTCCCTTTCCCTTCCCTTCCCTTCCCTTCCCTTCCCTTCCCTTCCCTTCCCTTCCCTTCCCTTCCCTTCCCTTCCCTTCCCTTCCCTTCCCTCCTCCCTCCCTCCCTGCCCTGCCCTCTCCTCTCCCCTCACCTCCCGTCTGGTCCCGTCTGGTCCCGTCTGGTCCCGTCCCGTCTGGTCCCGTCCCCCCCGTCCCCCCTCCCCCCCTCCTCCTCCTCCTCCTCCTCCTCATTAACCAAAATCAACTCCAAACTTCCATGACGCGAGAGTCACGCCTGAAGTGTCACAGAACATACGAGTTGACACACGCGGAGATTCGGTTTAAGTGACACGAGCGCGTTACCTGCGACGCTCTTTCAAGGCGTCCAAGGTAAATTGCGGGGCCAATTAATCGCCAGACACGTAGAGCGGGAATCACTTATTCATTCCTTTCCCCTTTTTACTTCCCCGTTTTACAAGCGGTGAACGCGAGTAAACACACACACACACACACACACACACACACACACACACACACACACACACACACACACACACACACGCACGCACACACACGCACACACACACACACACACACACACACACACACGCACGCACGCACGCACACGCACATACATACACACACACACACACACACACACACACACACACACACACACACACACACACACACACACACACACACACACACACACGCACGCACGCACGCACACACACACGCACGCACACACGCACGCACACGCACACGCACACGCACACGCACATACATACACACACACACACACACACACACACACACACACACACACACACACGCACACGCACACGCACACGCACACGCACATACATACACACACACACACACACACACACACACACACACACACACACACACACACACACACACACACACATACACATATATATATATATATATATATACCGTTTACGTAACATCATCCATTATATGTTGAGTTGAATATTCAATCTGGTGCTTCGAAAGAAATTATTTCTCTTAAATATACTATTTACGCAATGACCCCATTACAAGCAGTTATTTGAATATTCAAATCGCTGTTTCGAAAGCAATTCATCCCTCATTCAGAGGTTCCACAGGACATTAACATCTCATATAAAACCCAGTTATTAAATACTTCATACTGATGCTCCACAACACACAGAGGTAACCACATGAAAAAAAAGAGAGAGGAGCAACATGGGGGCAACATGACTACCGCTTTTCGACGTTTAATTTGATCGGTGCTGATTTCGCACTCCTGATTTAGCCCGTTGCATGCTGCCATCATGCAACGGGCTAAATAAACAACGTTATGCGAGTGGCTTCTCTTCCTCTTCCCTCAATCTGAATTTCCCATTTCTCTCTTTCCTCTCATTTTCACACTGTACATCAAATACATACAAATGGATAAGTTTCAGTGGGGGAGGAAGTTTCCTAGCATATCGAATCGACCTTATCGAAGTAAAGTGCTAACTGAATCATTGTTCACCGGAAAGTAATCTAAGCAGAATGGAACCGCAATCTTCTCTTCTCTTCTCTTCTCTTCTCTTCTCTTCTCTTCTCTTCTCTTCTCTTCTCTTCTCTTCTCTTCTCTCTCTCCAATTATCTGTCTTTTTCTCCGCCCAAGGTTTTTATTTCGTTTTTTCAAAAAAATCATTTTCACTCCCCCTCGCAATTTCTTTTTTATCTAGTCTTTCCAAGTCCAGCTATTTCTTTGAAAAGAAATAATGACCCCTCCTTCTTGCTCTCCTTCTCACAACCCCCTCCACCCCCCTCCCCCCCCTGTCCCGCCCTTTCCCATCCCTTCCCCTTCCCCTCCCTCCCTTCCCTCCCTTCCCTCCCTCCCCCTCCCTCCCTTCCCTTCCCTCCCCTCCCTTCCCTCCCTTCCCTTCCCTTCCCTCCCTTCCCTTCCCTCCCTTCCCTTCCCTTCCCTCCCTTCCCTTCCCTTCCCTTCCCTTCCCTTCCCTCCCTTCCCTTCCCTCCCTTCCCTTCCCTCCCTTCCCTTCCTCCCTACCCTCCCATCCCCCTCTTCCCTTCCCTTCCCTTCCCTTCCCCCTCTTCCTCCCTCCCTTCCCTCCCTTCCTTACTTCCCTCCCTTCCCCCTCTTCCCTTCCTTCCCTTCCCTTCCCTTCCTTCCCTTCCCTTCCCTTCCCTTCCCTTCCCTCCCTTCCCTTCCCTTCCCTCCCTTCCCTTCCCTCCCTTCCCTCTCCTTCCCTTCCCTTCCCTCTCCCTCCCTTCCCTTCCCTCTCCCTCCCTTCCCTTCCCTCTCTCTCCCTTCCCTTCCCTCCCTTCCCTTCCCTCCCCTCCCTTCCCTCCCTTCCCTTCCCTCCCTTCCCTTCCCTCCCTTCCCTTCCCTCCCCTCCCTTCCCTCCCTTCCCTTCCCTCCCTTCCCTTCCCTCCCTTCCCTTCCCTCCCTTCCCTTCCCTCCCTTCCCTTCCCTCCCTTCCCTTCCCTCCCTCTCCTCCCCTCCCTTCCCTTCCCTCCCTTCCCTCCCTTCCTCTCCTTCCCTTCCTTCCCTTCCTCTCCTTCCCTTCCCTTCCTTCCCTTCCCTTCCTTCCCTTCCCCTTCCCTTCCCTTCCCTTCCTTCTTCCTTCCCTCCCTCCCTTCCCTTCCCTTTCCTCCCATCCCCTTCCCTTCCATTCCCTTCCCATCCCCTCCCCTCCCCTCCCCTTCCCTTCCCTCCCTTCCCTCCCCTTCCCTCCCTTCCCTTTCCTTCCCTTCCCTTCCCTCCCTTCCCTTCCTTCCCTTCCCTTCCCTCCCTTCCCTTCCCTCCCTTCCCTTCCCTTCCCTTCCCTTCCCTTCCCTTCCCTTCCCTTCCCTTCCCTCCCTCCTCCTTTCCTTTCCCGTCATTTCCCTTCCTTCCCCTTCCTTTCCTTCCCCTTCCCTCCCTCCTCCCTCCCTCCTTCCCTTCCCTTCCATCCCTTCCCTTCCCTTCCCTTCCCTTCCCTTCCTTACTCCCTCCTTCTCTTCCCTCTCTTCCCTCCCTTCCCTTCCCTCCCTTCCCTTCCCTCCCTTCCTTTCCCTTCCCTTCCCTCCCTTCCCTTCCTTTCCCTTCCCTTCCTTCCCTTTCCCTTCCCTCCCCTTCCCTTCCCTCCCTCCTCCCCCCACTTTCCTTCCTTTCCCTTCCCTCCCTTCCCTTCCCTTCCCTCCCTTCCCTTCCTTCTCTCTTTTCCCTTCCTTCCCTTCCCTTCCCTCCCTTCCTTCCCTTCCCTCCCTTCCTTCTCTTCCCTCCCTTCCTTCTCTCCCCTCCCTTCCCTCCCCTCCCCTCCCTTCCTTCCCTTCCCTCCCCTCCTTTCCTTCCCTTCCCTTCCTTCCCTTCCCTTCCCTTCCCTTCCCTCCCTCCTTCCTTCCTCCCTTCCCTTCCTTTCCTTCCCTTCCCTTCCCTTCCTCCCCTCCCCTCCCTTCCCTTCCTTCTTCCTTCCCTTCCCTCCCCTCCCCTCCCTTCCCTTCCCTCCAATCCCTTCCCTTCCTTCCCTTCCCTTCCTTCCCTTCCCTTCCCTCCCTTCCCTTCCCTTCCCTTCCCTTCCTTCCCTTCCCTTCCCTTCCCTTCCCTTCCCTTCCCTTCCCTTCCCTTCCCTTCCCTTCCCTTCCCTTACTTCCCTTCCCTTTCCTTCTCTTACTTCCCTTCCCTTCCCTTCCCTTCCCTTCCTTCCCTTCCCTTCCTTTCCCCTCCTTCCCTTCCTTTCCCTCCCTTCCCTTCCCTTCCTTCCCTTCCCTTCCCCTCCCCTTCCCTCCCTTCCCTTCCCTTCCTTCCCTCCCCTCCCTTCCCCTCCCTTCCCCTTCCTTTCCCTCCCTTCCCTTCCCCTCCCTTCCCTCCCTTGATCCGCCAAACTCAATAACGAAACACATCCTACCAATCCATGAAAGAAGCGGCGAGACACAAGGAGGGTCGACCATACGAAAGGTTCACGTAATTGGTGAAATCACATCCCTGCAGGGGCGTCAAATCACGAATAACCCACTAAGAGTTACGATCCCATGACAAGGAAAAAAAAGAAAAGAAAAACGGCGACTGAAACAATTAACGATTAAGCGTCTGATTACACCGTAAAGCAGTTGGAAAAATGAAACGACAAAAGATCCATTGTCATTACATTTCATGTCGTGTGCCAATCATAATCAGCAAGAACAGCAACAAAAGAATATCATAAATTAATACAACCAATTACGAATCCTCAGACAACATTACGGAAACGTTCGCATTACGGTGATGTCACCAGGGCGCTCTCACGCATGCACGCACACAAACATTCTCAAACGTGCGCGCGCAGTGCATTGCCGGATTTTGCAAAAGTGTAAAATCCTTAACTGCCGAATAATTCGACAAATTCACGCCAAGACGCGCGAGAATAGTGTTAAGAGTCGCAGGTGGAGAATCCTGTTGACGAGGATCCTTGAAAATGGATAAAATGAGGAATTCAATCAAGCGTGGGTGGTGGGGAAGGGACGCACGTATTAGATTTGGATTAACTGTCTATAATCATGCACCCACTTGACAGATATTTATCTCATGTAGCTATCATCATTTGTTATATTCATAAAAGATTCCCGAAATTCAGGCTTCGTTAAGTATTCATTGGATTAAGAAAGATTAAATCCTGTTGCTTTGGATACAAATCTATTCGACTAATTTAACTATTTACAGAGATTTCGAGATCTCCATAACATACGTTTAAGCGACTTTGGAATAAAATATACTATTTCAACTTGAGAGAAATATTTACGCAAAAAACATAGAAAGACCATCTTTCCCAGCAGAC
>NW_028234432.1:2781381-2783881 GCF_977035675.1 Penaeus japonicus | reverse complement strand
CTCACTCTTTCTCTCTCTTTACCTCTCCCTCTCACTCTCTCTCTCTTTACCTCTCCCTCTCCCTCTCTCTCTCTTTACCTCTCTCTCTCTCTCTCTCTCCCTCTCACTCTCTCTCTCTCTACCTCTCCCTCTCACTCTCTCTCTCTTTACCTCTCCCTCTCACTCTCTCTCTCTTTACCTCTCCCTCTCACTCACTCTCTCTCTCCTCCTCTCACCCCCTCCTCTCACTCTCTTTCTCTCTCTATTAACCTCTCCCTCTGCTCTCTCTTTTACTCTCCCTCGCTCTCTTTCCTCTCTCTTTCACCCTCTCCCTTCTTTCCCCTCCCCGCGCTCTCTCTCCTCTCCCTCTCTTCTCTCTCTCTCTTAACCTCCTCCCTCCTCACTCTCTCTCTCTCCCTCTCCCTCTCACTCTCTCTCACTTTACCTCTCCCTCTCACTTTCTTTCTCTTTACCTCTCCCTCTCACTCTCTCTCTCTTTACCTCTCTCTCTCACTCTCTCTCTTTTTACTTCTCCCTCTCACTCTCTCTCTCTTTACCTCTCCCTCTCACTCTCTCTCTCTTTACCTCTCCCTCTCACTCTCTCTCTCTTTACCTCTCCCTCTCACTCTCACTCTCTTTACCTCCTCCCTCTCACTCGTCTCTCCTCTTTACCTCTCCCCTCTCTCTCTCTCACTGTTACCCTCTCCCTCTCACTCTCTCTCTCTTTAAATCTCCCTTGCTCAAATCTCTCTCTCTTTACTCTCGCCTCTCACTCTCTCTCTCTTTCCTCTCACGTCTCTCCTCTCTTCTTTACCTCTCACTCCTCACTCTCACTCTCTCTCATCACCTCTCCCCTCTTTATACCTCTTTGTCCCTCCCTCTCCTCTCCCTCTCACTTCTCTACGCCATCTCTCTTCCTCTCCCTCTCTCATCTCTCTCTCGCTTTACCTCTCACCCTCTCCCTCTCTCTCCCTTTCCCTCTTCCTCTCTCTCTTTCTCTCTTTCTATCCTCGTCGCCTCGACAGCTCGTATCTCTCTTTACCTCTCTCTCTCTCTCTCTCTCCCTCTCCCTCTCTCTCTCTCTCTCTCTTTCCCTCTCCCTCTCTCTCTCTCTCTCTTTACCTCTCCCTCTCTCTCTCTCTCTCTCTTTACCTCTCCATCTCTCTCTCTCTTTACCTCTCCCTCTCACTCTCTCTCTCTTTACCTCTCCCTCTCACTCTCTCTCTCTTTACCTCTCCCTCTCACTCTCTCTCTCTTTACCTCTCACTCTCTCTCTCTCTTTACCTCTCACTCTCACTCTCACTCTCACTCTCTCTCTCTTTACCTCTCCCTCTCTACCTCTCCCTCTCACTCTCTCTCTCTCTACCTCTCGGCTCGTTGTTTATGGGGGGGGGGGGGGGGAAAGAAGATAGGGCAGTATAGAATAGAATATATATAAAGATAGAGATCGATAACATCAAAGAAGATCCGAAATCGACTCATCACCTCTCCTGATCGTCTCTACCTCTCGCCTCCTCTCGTCTCTCTCTCTTCTCTCTCCCTCTCTCTGTTTCTCTCTTCTTCCTCTCCCTCTCTCCTTCTCTCTCTTTCTCTCTCCTCTCCATCTCTCTCCCTTCTCTCCTCCTACTCTCTCCATTCTCTTCTGTCTCTCTTTACCTCTCTCTCTCTCGTTCTCTCTCTCTTCCCCCCTCTCTCAGCCTTACGCATCCCCTCTTCATCCTCTCTCTCTCCTCTCTCTCCTCCCCCTCTCTCTCGTTCTCTCTCCCTCTTCTCTCGTCTCTCAACTCACACTCTACGAGAACATCCTTGAATGTAGTACGGGGGAGCAAGGTTACGGCTTGGCAGCCCTATTCCACACACCGGCATTTTATCAGATATATTACGTAAACACAAAGAATACTTTGCCCTGTAATAGATAAAATTAACAAAGGGCCTCTTCTACTAGAGTGTAAATTATATCATGCTCTACTATGTCTTATGTATAAAAAGAGCTTTTTATTTGTTGCCCTAGCTTATTGATTGACCATGAAACCGGGATCAATCAGGTAATATCTATCCTTCTGCTTTAAACTTTAACCAACACCAACAATGTATGGTCAGTGACTCAGAATCTAATATGAACTGTACAAATCATTTAGGCATAGCTCCTATGCCTATTCATGTGTATACAATGTATATAGTATGAATAAACATATCAAAATCAAATCAATCTCTCTCTCTCTCTCTCTCTCTCTTTACCTCTCCCTCCCTTTCTCTCTCCTCTCCTCTCCTCTCCTCTCCCTCCCTCCCTCCCTCCCTCCCTCCCTCCCTCCTCCTCCTCCTCCTCTCCCTCTCCCTCTCCCTCTCCCTCTCCTCTCCCCCTCCCTCTCCTCTCCCGCTCTACCTCTCCTCTCTCCCAACTCTCTTTCTCCTCGGCTTCTCCTCTCTTTCGACTCTCAAGGTAGCTCTTCCATCTCTCTCTAGGGACCTCTCATCTCTCTCTATTATCACTCTCTCTCGCCCTCCTCTCTCTCTCTCTCTC
>NW_028234432.1:2771381-2773881 GCF_977035675.1 Penaeus japonicus | reverse complement strand
CATCTCGTCGACCAATGGGGGCCGCCTCCTCACTAATCTCCGCCCCTATTGGTCGAGCTAGGTTTATGATTGGTGGTGATTGGCTGTGATTGGCTGCATTCACCGAGGAGTGTGATTAATGATGAGCGAGCCACCGTCAGGGAGGACTGAGGCTATACGCCTCCTACTCCTCCTCCTTGTCCATACGCCTAACAAACGTGTGGAAGAAAGTTCAACCTCCACGCGGATAATATTCCAAACACCTCCACGACGGGGCGGAGTGGCGGCCCTGAGCAGCCCGTTCTCCTCCTCTCCGCGCCACTCTCTCCCGTTCCTACCTCCTTTAATATTCTTCTCTCCCGTTCCTACCTCCTTTAATAATCTCCTCTCCTTTTCCCCCTCTCTTTCATTTCGCCACATCTGATACAAGTCGCGACAGACGCGTATGGGAAAACTCACGAATCAAACAAACAAATGAATAAATCACCATAGCCGTTGGTACCAACATAAAAATGTCTCCGTTCATTAATCTTTTCCTACAATGACAACATCAACCAGGAAAACGGTTGGTTAATATATCAATACCGGGAACTGGAAGTCGTCAACCCTGAGTGAGGCTAGACAAAAAATTTCTGTGTGTTTGTGTGTGTGTGTGTTAGTGTGTGTGTGTGTGTGTGTAAATGTATGTGTATGTGAATGTGTGTTTGCGTGTGTGTTTGTGTGCGTGTATATGTGTGTGTGTGTGTGTGTGTGTGTGTGTGTAAATGTATGTGTATGTGAATGTGTGTTTGCGTGTGTGTTTGTGTACGTGTATGTGTGTGTGTGTATGTGTGTGTGTGCGTGTGTGTGTGTGTGTGTGTGAGAAACTATGCGTAATATATTCGTTTCGTTAGGAATAACCTGTGATAGTATGAGCGTAGGGGGTAAAGTGACAAGATGCTTTTTCAATAAGGGGAATTACGTGAAAAGTCCAGTTGTAAATCCCAAGAACGTGTACGTATAGATAGTGGCACAAATGGTGAGCAAATCTGGCAGTGCAAGTGCCGTGCATAACGTCCCAGTGACGTAACAATTCAGCAATCTGACAGCCGAGATTCCACTGCGAGGGGAGGTCCAGCCACTGGACAAAATCCATTTCAAATAAAATTTTACATAAATCAATAAATAAAAGAACGGGCAACTCTAGTTTAGTTTTCTCCTCTTTTGGCTTTTCATAAACCCCCTTTCTCGTCGAAAGAAGCCCAGGAGTCTAGTAACACGGAGGCCCACACCCTTGCGCTTTCCCGCCAATTGCCACTTTTTGGCGGGAAAGCGGGAACATTCCTATTTCCCCGATCCCGCTAATGATCGCCAGCGCGGGGCAAACCCCCCATCATTTCTCCTTCCTGTTGCCCATCAAACGCCGCAACCCACGACAAAACCGCCATAAAAACCCGCACTCGAAATAAACAAGTACACATACGCGTAATGCTCCCGCCCGAGGCCATTGTGACGCAGGGGAATAATCACGGCAAATCTCCTCTCCTAAATCCTCCGGAACGATGGGGATTACATCTGCCAATTATGACGACCGTCTGCACATTTCCCTACGTCACGCTGCTGATAACACGGCGCCGCGCGGAACAGCTGTGTTTCTTATCGGGAGTCGGCAGAACGGGACCCTCTGCCGCCGGGGGGAGGGGGGGGAGGTGTCGAATTCGGGGGACCTTCAGATTTCAAAGATTATGAACAAAGCTTTCGCAAAAAAAGCTAATGAAGGAGGTCGCTTCAAATTCGCATATGCCCTGACCTTTAATATATCAAAATTCAATTCAAAATGCTTTAATCGCCACTTCTATTAGTAAATCTTAACACCAAGAGCCTATGCTATAGTCTCACAAGTTAGAAAAAAGTTTGATATAGAAAAGAAAAGACAAAAAAAAACGAACATGCTTTCCAACAAGATATTAGAAAGAAGACGTTATTGGCATTTTCACATTTGTTTATCACATGGTCCATGAGACAACAATTCAGAAATTAGAATGAATCATACACCATCTCACAAGAATAGACTCAAGGAAACCATCATTCGGAGCGGCGTTACACGAATTTAAAGGCAAACCACGCGTATGAAGGAAGTGCAAGTTCTACTCCATTACGAAATTTAGGTTAGGCTTAAGTATCGCCAATCAAGGTTAGTTCAGTTTCCTCATTCTCTTCCTTCCTTTTTCCCACTCGTTGTCCCCTATTTCTCGCCTGCTCCCCTCACCCTTTTTCGTTCTATTTATGATTCCTCGTAACCCATTGTTTTTTTGTTTTGTTTTTGTTTTGTTTTGTTTTTTGTCCTTTCTCCTTTTCACATTTTCCTTCAATCCAATCTTTTTCTTTCTCTTCGAAGTTCGGCTATCGACTACTCACACCTTCATAAGGATTCCCTTCCTCCATTTTTACTTTTCTATTTTCTCTCCTCTCTTCCCTTCCTTAATCCATCCCCTCTTCCCTCCTCTCCTCCCTGCATCCACCCCCCCCCCCATACCCGATC
>NW_028234432.1:2733881-2736381 GCF_977035675.1 Penaeus japonicus | reverse complement strand
ACACAAGAGAAGTTGCTGATGCAATCCCAACAAGACACTTTGTTCTGTACAAGTAACTGTTCATTGAATACACTCTTTTGTGATGAAAAGACTATAGCCCATCAGAACAAACCACAGGTTCCAGCATCTCACAGTTCACTCCCCAGTGCAAAGCCACACTGCCAAGAGGGACTTACAGTGCACCACCAACATAACACAACTAACACATCTGCAACTGTACAACACTGCTACAACACTAAGAGCCCAGGCCACTGCGAAGGACTCACACCAGACAGGTGTTGGGTTATCAGCCAGACCCACCAATATGGCTGCGCAGCCAACAGGAAACTTGGCCAAATGGTGTAACAAAGACCCTCCTCCAGAGTTTGGGTTGGGGGATATGGGGGAGACTACTCTTTTGGGGGGTGGGGAGAGCGTGGCCAGCTGAGGAAGGGGGGTGATACCATGAAGGGTTGGTCCCGCAAGGGTTGACTAACGCCAGCCGGATATCCCATCACACAATGCTGCCGCCAATATCCCGCTGGGACGCCCCAAACGCACCCCCCGGCGACCATTATGTGCCGCCAACTGGGCAACCTCAAAGCAGGTTTTTGTTTTACTCATTATACTCATGGTACTAATTTATTGGTACAATATTCCAGAATAACATCATTTCCCTTCAGGTTGAGTAAAATACTAATGTTATACGTATTTTCTCCATAGAGGACTTATCCTGACACAA
Source organism: Penaeus japonicus (assembly GCF_977035675.1). Lineage (NCBI taxonomy): Eukaryota > Metazoa > Arthropoda > Malacostraca > Decapoda > Penaeidae > Penaeus > Penaeus japonicus. The sequence continues at coordinate 2,735,660 of NW_028234432.1, read as the reverse complement.
ATACCGCACAATCATCATACCGTTGGCAACCTAGCCCACATTGTTCAACGTAGCGGCAGACATTCAATAGCTATGACTTTGACAGGTGAGATTAATGAAAGCCAATTTTCATAATTCGACAAGGTAGGAAATGTCTCAAGCTGTGCCTATCAAACTTTAAGAGATGTCCATGGTGGGAGGAGGCAGGCCTATACACAATCATGGGGCATCTCCAGCCATAATCTTCAACTGTCCAATTGTCTCACGCAGCCTGGTCAGGCCCGCCTCCCTTGAGTTCTATTAGCCCCTATAAGGCGGCCAGCTACAGTCCCTTCTCAAAAGGCTGGTCATCTCAAGGGTATTGTAATACAGGACTCCTCCATATGACTTTTGTATAGCATTTTATGTCACATCTTACCATTTTCAAATTCACTGCTTTCTCTGCTTGAAAAATAATTTTTAAAATCTTATCTCTTGCTGAAACACCGGGTTGTAAAAAGTTCATTAGAATGAAAGTAATATTGAGATATGAAACCAATTCAAAGTCAATCCCCTACATTTGGGAACACAGAAGTAATTATCCTACTTTGATACACCTCCATTGTGTGTGTTTTTTTTTACCAGAGATCCTTTTAAAACATCTCATCTTTTTTCTCCCAAGTTAGCCCTAAGAAAGTCCAAAGGCATAAACAACCATGAAAGGCAAGCAATTTTCAGGCAACCCTGTTAATGAATTTAGGCTTCCTGATTCCCAACAGGCAATCCATGGAGATTAAGGTGGAACATCATCAATGTTCCATAATCACTCTCCCACAAAATAATATTCTTACTTTTTCTATGGAATTTAACATTTGTAATAAATTCTTTAGGACTAACTAATTTCAAATTTACTGTTATAACACTTATCATCAAGTAAATAGATAAATAATAAATACATCAATAAATCAATGTGTTGTGTGAGTGTGTGTGTGTGTGTGAGAGAGAGAGAGAGAGAGAGAGAGAGAGAGAGAGAGAGAGAGAGAGAGAGAGAGAGAGAGAGAGAGAGAGAGAGAGAGAGAGAGAGAGAGAGAGAGAGAGAGAGAGAGAGAGGAGAGAGAAGAGAGAGAAGAGAGAGAAAGGGAGAGAAAGAGAGAGAAAAGAGAGAGAAAGAGAGAAGAAAGAGAAGAAGAGAGAGAGAGAGAGAGAGAGAGAGAGAGAGAGAGAGAGAGAGAGAGAGAGAGAGAGAGAGAGAGAGAAAGAAAGACAGAAAGAAAGAAAGAAAGAAAGAAAGAAAGAAAGAAAGAGAGAGTGTATATTTGTGTGTGTGTGTGTGTGTGTGTGTGTGTGTGTGTGTGTGTGTGTGTGTGTGTGTGTGTGTGTGTGTGTGTGTGTGTGTGTGTGTGTGAGTGACTGAGTGACTGAGTGACTGAGTGAGTGAGTGAGTGAGTGAGTGAGTGAGTGAGTGAGTGAGTGCGTGAGTGAGTGAGTGAGTGAGTGAGTGAGTGAGTGAGTGAGTGAGTGAGTTTGAGTGTGTGATAAATTGGTACAATACAAAGATAACTGATTTTGAGTTGAAATCATTTTCATTTAAATTTTGCTTACAGATTTCTAAATAATCCAATGATAGTACATACCATATTGGATAATTTCCCATATTTTATTAATAGTGTAAGGGAAAAAAATCAGACCACAGTGATAGTTGGATCATTACAACAGAACCCTCTATTAAAAGATCTGTGTGAGGAGCATTCCACCTATGAAAATACACCTAAAACCTTCAAAGTCTCATCTCCAACACACAAGACAAGATCTAAATTAGCT
>NW_028234432.1:2721381-2723881 GCF_977035675.1 Penaeus japonicus | reverse complement strand
TCTAACAAAGATATTATACAAGTTCTATTATGCTACTGCTAATCAAAAAAGGTTATCTCCAATACACCCTATACCCATTCAAGAACCTACATCCAATGTCAGAATCACTTCTTATCTAAACCATCAAGCAATACAAAAAAGGAAAACTACAATTTTTTTTCAAAATCAACCAAGTTGCATCTGAATGTTAGTCACTGAAAACCAGCATATATCCTATCACAAAAATGTAAAATTAATGAATGGAAGAGAGAACTATTTTCATCCATCTAATTCTCATCTAAGCTAAGAGTAACAATGGGCCTTTCTGTGGCAGGAATGATTATGGTACGGGTGTGAAGATATTTGACAGAGAAACCATTAGAGCCCCCAATGTGCCCCTCCAAATAGTTCCCTTGCGAGGCCCAGCTGCCTCGATGCCCATTCCTCAATTCTTTTGGGTGGTGTTACTCTTTCATGTCTTTGCTCTCACATCTGCACCAATATTCCTTTCTTATATACAGGTCATTTCTTGTGCTCTAATAAACAACTTAAAATTCAGCAAGCCAAAAAGGTCAGAGGCAAAATTAATGAAAGTGCTTTTATCAAAAAACAACTACCCATTTAATTGTTAAAACTATATCATTTTAATCCTCTAATCCAAAAATAACAAACATTTCCAATGGCAATGTAGGTGAGACAGGTAAGAAACCCTGGCCACATTCCTCTCCATTTTGTCTCCACCACCTTCTTGCCCCATATCACCTCTACCCCCCCCCCCCCATGCCCATACTACTACTACCTGTGAACCCCAGCACAGCCTGGAGCACAAAATTCAAAAGTCATTAATCATAGGCCAAGAAAACCCTGCCTACAATCCCCATCCATTGTCTCCCAAACCTTGTGCTTGGCCTAACCTTGCCTCCTCCTCCTCCTCATCTTCCACCACCACCACCACCACCTCCTCCTCATCCTCCCTCTCCTTTTTCTTCTCTTTATCCTTCTTCACCATCTCCATCTCCATCATCATCATCATCATCACTATCATCATCATCTTCACCATCACCTTCACCATCCCCTACCCCTTTCCCTACTACCATCCCCTCCCCTCTCTATCTCCACCTTCACCTCACACCTATCCCTAGAGACATCCTCTTCCTCATGTTACATGTGAACCAAACCCACATAAAACAATCTTAGCTCCATTGGTGAAGGGCAAAATAGAAAGAAATAAGAGATGAGAAAATATGAAGGAGGAGGAGGAGGAGGAGGAGGAGGAGGAGGAGGAGGAGGAGGAGGAGGAGGAGGAGGAGGAGGAGGACACGATCGAGGGGAGGACATAGGAGGGAGGAGGAGGAGGGAGGGAGGAGGAGGAGGGAGGGGGGAGAGGGAGGAGGAGGAGGAGGAGGAGGAGGAGGGAGGAGGAGGAGGAGGAGGAGGAGGGAGGAGGAGGAAGGAGGAGGAAGGAGGAGGAAGGAGGAGGAAGGAGGAGGAAGGAGGAGGAGGGAGGAGGAGGGAGGAGGAGGGAGAGGGAGGGAGAACAAGGGAGGGAGAACAAGGGAGGGAGGGGAAGGGAGGGAGAAGAAGGGAGGGAGGGAGGGATGGAGGGAGAAGTGAGGGAGGGAGGGTGGTAGAGGTGGAGGTGGTGGAGGTGGAGGTGGAGGTGGAGGTGGAGGTGGTGGAGGTGGAGGTGGAGGTGGAGGAGGTAGAGGAGGAGGAGGAGGAGGAGGAGGAGGAGGAGGAGGAGGAGTAGGGGGAAGAAGAAGAGGAGGAGGTAGATGAGGAGGAGGAGGAGGAGGAGGAGGAAGAAGAGGCAGGGGAGGAGGAGGAGGTAGATGACGAGGTAGAGGAGGAGGAGGAGGAGGAGGAGGAGGAGGAGGAGGAGGAGGAGGAGGAGGAGGAGGAGGAGGAGGCAGGGGAGGAGGAGCAAAAGTAGATGAAGATGAAATAAAAGATGAATAATTGAAAATTAAAACCAAAAAGAAAAATTCTAAAGTAAAAGAAGAAAAAAATGTAGGATGAAACAGACAATAAAAAATAACTACATGGAATGACTGAAAGAAGAACAGAGACAAAAAGTTCTTTTTATAAATGTTACCTCATAACAAAAGATTTACCTTCTAGTTGCATACTATCTTCTCATTCAACAATAACAAAAAATCTTCTTTCCATCATTAACCTGAGATTTCTTCACTTTGGTAACACTAGTTTTTGTCAAAACATTCTCCAGCAAAAGCTAAATAAAAGAAGAAGAACAGGAATAAATAAGAAATAAAACTTGAAGTATGACAATATTCTTCTAATAACCTCAAAAGAATAAAGACTGAACTACAAAAGAATTCTCATTATAACCACCTTGTGCCTCTGACAATTGTTCCCACCTCAATCTGCCACAACAAAAATGGTCTCAAATGATGGCTAATCTGCGTGCCCGGTGACAGCTGAGGACTCTGCCTGGCCTTAATGACACGTCCATCCACGGAGTATTTTAGACGATCACAGTAGGTATTACCTCAACTAACAT
>NW_028234432.1:2708881-2711381 GCF_977035675.1 Penaeus japonicus | reverse complement strand
AGACAGAATGAGAAGAGGTGGGTGAATCAAAGCATAGCCAGTCTACAATGTGCCCCCTGTGCCAGTAAGGCTGCCTTATGCTGTGCCACTTGCAGCTATATGCATAGGTCTCCTTTCTCTTACCCATCTCTTCATGTATCTTCATTTTGGATGGCTTTTTTTCATATTTGTTTACAGCTGTACATGAATACAAAAAAATAAAGTTGCTTTTTGTCTTCCCCTACATCTGCAATACTTTTATCACACTGAGCATAAAGAAAATAATGAACTGAAGTGAACCCTATACTACAAAATAAGGCAACTGATACACTGTCAAGTAACACATTTACTTCACAAAACTGTAAAACACATAAAGAATTAAAAACACAAAAATGGCTCTTGTATCATAATGAGTGAATAAAAGAGAGCCTGAAAGCATGAAGGTGCCTCACTTTGGAATATAACCCATCTTGGGTGCCACATAATTGGCACTAGTGCCCATCCTGGGGACTGGGCAAGCAAATCTATTCCCATCTGCAATGGGTTAACCCATTAGCAGTGGATGGCATGTTTTGCTGCAAAGGCAGAGTCGGTCATAGAATGGATGACACCATGCCAGACAATGTAAACCAGCCATCCTACTGCACAAATATTTATTTAATACTGCGACCAATGGGTTAATATCAAAGTCACCCACACAATGAAGTTAAGAATAAAAATTGAAAGTGCAAGAACAATAACCTCCATCCCATCTTTGATTCGAGACAAACAAATTATTGCTTCGAAAAATGAGATTAAGCAAATCTTGAAAGGCTTAACCCTTCCACTACAGGGATTTTTTAACTAAATGCTTAGTATTATCATGCTGCTAATACATCATATATTGTTATCCGGGTAAATATGGTAAAAACAAAAGTTTTCTGTCTAGTTTTCTAAAAAATGATGTATTCATCTTCAATTGATGAAAGTGATTTGTTTGGCCCACAGGAACAACTCTAGCACCAGCAAGTGCCAGTTGGTGGTGTTTACTTGGCATACTCCAAAGTTTTGGATATAGTTTGCCTTGTATCAAGCTTGTGAAATTCTACTATGCAGTGCTCAAAGAATTCTCAGAAGGATAAAGGATTGTGCAGTTTTTCCTACTTCAATAAATAATACATATTATCAACCCCTGTCCAAGCTTGATTTTTCATCAGAGCTTATTATTTGATACAAAAAAAATTGTATATTTCTCTCTCTCGCTCTATTGAAGGTCCTGTATATTTTTTGTTGGTTTGTTTGAAGGTGGATTCTTTTTTCTTTTTTTTTTTTATCCCTTTATACAAAAAGGATTTATTAATCTGGGAAAAGGTCTTGGAATCTTTTACTTCTCCTGCCTCAGCAATCATGAAGTTTAACAGAACCTAAAACCTTTCTGTAGGTAGGTAGAATTGGAGGTTACAGTGATAGTAAAAAATCTTGGTCATCCCAGCAAAGCACAACAAACGTTTGCTTGGTAAATTTGTCCACTTTTTTTCTGCTTTGTTTTAAATTTCAATAAAAAAAAAAAAGTTATTTCCCACGAAAAATAATCTTTACATTATCGAAGAACTAGCTTTGAAATACAGATATTTACTATGATTAAAAAAATATATATATCTTAACCCGATACCGCCGGCCGCCGTCTGCAGATAGCGATTATGTAATATGCATAGCACCGGGTGCCGGCATGCGCCGTCAATCGTATAATTGATTTAGGCCTATGCGTTCGAGAGCCCCAGCTTTGCAGCCATGCAAGGACGGAACAGTGCCGGCAGGAATAAGCAAAATGGGTTTCAACTCACTTACAAAACCTAGATGGCACCACTTTCTTCTAGCACCAGCAGGAGAGAGAGCCTTGAATGGCACCCATCTACGGTCTCTAGCAAGTACCATCTCTATAGAGGGAAGGCACATCGCAAGTTGCCGACCTCTTGCTCTAAAGTACCGCAGATGAAAGATGTGCAGGCAGAATGAGAGAAGGCAGGTGACTTACACCATGCCCAATGCCTACAATATGCCCCTGTGCCAGTAGGGATGCCTTTTATTGTGGCACTCACTGTCAAAAGCACAAGTTTCTTCCTCTTCCCTACCTCTTCATTTTGGATGGTTTTAAGTTTCGTGTTTGTTCGTGACAGCACAGAAATACGAAAAAATAAAGTTGCTTTTTGTCCCCCCCCCTAAAACAGTAATACTTCTATCACATTGAGTATAAAGAAAAAAAATTAGTTGATATGGACCCTGAACTACAATTTTAGTCAACTGCAGAATTGATGGAGCCTGTGGTATGACAGATATAAATTTCTAAAAATAGTAAACCACACAAAAAAACAAAACACTGAAATGTCTCTACTTCTACAATGAGTGACTAAAAGGGAGTGGGAAAAATCAAATTATGTTGCAGAAGCTGCCTCGATCAGAAATAAAACTCATCCTGGAGCTTGTGTACGCAAATCTATCCCCCGTCGGCAACGGGTTAACAACAATTTCCTTTATTCCATAA
>NW_028234432.1:2701381-2703881 GCF_977035675.1 Penaeus japonicus | reverse complement strand
TGTTTAAATAAATGCCATATGGTTTTACAGTGCTATAATACTAAAAATGTCCTCATATATCATACCACAAGTCTTGAAAATAATAGCAAAATAAATACATCTTGAGATGCCCACCCAGTCTGCACAACTTAAGATGTGGCCTGTCTCAGAATGGTTAAATAGTAGTGCTTAGCTTGGGAGTATAATTACAAAAAACTAGATAAACTCCTCTTGCAAAAGAAAAATTCTCTCAGATGTACAATCACAATTCATTCATAAAACATGATATACCACCATTACTATTCAAAAGTAGATAAAAAGGTTCATGATTTTCACTATCTATTTTCTAAAATAAAACATCTGAACTGTTAGTTACTGGCAGCATCCTGTGTGGGCTTCCCTATTCGTCACAACTATGTCACGAGAAATGACACGCTTTCCCCTGCATCTTTTTCGTTATGAATGAGATGTTTATAGTGTCCATCAATATATATCTTGTAGTATTTGGCAAGTTTCCTCCAGCCACACACACTAATGATCCCAATTCCCTTTGTAGGCTCTCGTCTCCCTCAGCATTCATAAGTCAATCCTCCCATCCTTTCCATTCCCCCATTGCTCCTTCTTACACGATACTAATACACATCACAGTCACTTTATGGTGTATTACTGTCACTTTACTATTCACACATCTAAGTACATATATATAAATCTAAATAAATATTCTGTTGTCTTATATGAAAAATATGTGTTTTTTGTTGCTTAACCCATCCGCACCAGATAACGTGCTATCACATCATGGGAATATTTTGATCCTGCAAGATGACGTTCTATCACATCATGATCTCTTCCTCTGAATACACGTTTTACATAGTTACATATGTATATACTCACTGCACTTCCATTTGTTTAGTCATACTGTTCTTGACTTATCACAAAAATATAATAAAAAAAAATAAAAAAAACGCGTCACAGCATCTCATAAAATTATCAGGTGTAGAGTGCTTTGAGAAGTATAGCGCAGTATTGTGCCATAATAGATCTAGCACGTGGAGGTTGCATGCTCTTGTTATCTTCACAGTGGGAGCAGCATTAGGCAAATAATCAGCCAGTGCGAATGGATTAATGAGTGTTTTATTTGCATTTTCTGGGAAACTGTCTATATAACCAATTAACAAGAAATAATGATCACCTTCACTTTATAAGAAAAAAATAAACTGCAAGCCAAGAATCCCCCCAAATTGAGGGGGACCTATGATGAACATTGGTCCAAAGTTTTTATTGTGTATTGCCATGCCATCCTAACCATGCATCATAAATAAATAGTATAATTATATGCCTTCCATTTGGCATTGAATTTAATTTCAATTGTACCTTTCTTTTAATATCATAAGAATCCCTTGTCATGAGCTTTACTGTATCTAATATTCATGTTTACTGTTCTCCTTCCTTTCCTTGATTTTTACATCTGAAAAAAATTCACACAAAAATGTTTGGAAAAAGAAATGTGAAAAAAATATATCTTCAAGAACTTACCAGTTTCAGAGTCAATGGTGAAGTTGAAATGCATCCATGGATTTTCATCAGGCTTTTCATCAATCTTTGTCTCACTCTTGGGCTGTAAAACAAGACTGATTTAGCTTCTAACTCTGATGAGGCAACTAAAAGTCTTTCATGATATTTTACCACAAATTAAAAAATAAAAAGTAAATTTGAGCTTTCACTAAATCCTCTGCTTGAAATTTCAATGATAAACGACCATTTTGACCTTGGATCAATACTTCCTTGCAATTAGATTTCAATTACAATACTTTTAGAAGTATACTTTAATCAATTATCTTTCTAATAATACAACTTTCCCTAAACAAAGAGTAAAAATATATTATCTAATTATTACAAATCATACATTTTTTGGTAATGAAATGTAAACATAATAAATGATGAACACATTAAGTATATCTGAATCAAGCAGGACTGCTCTTTAATCAATTTCCAACTTTTAGCTTGCAAATATTTAGATACCATGAAAGTTAATTTCTAACTGTATAAAGGAAAATAAATGACAAATAAAGTTCCTAATTCTTGACCATTTGAGACATTGTATGACTATTTTTACCTAATGGTCTCTTTCTCTCCCCCACAACTTCAACAAAGCTTAGAAACACAAAATCATCTGTTACATTAAAGCTCCACCTTGCTGAGAAACTTACATTCTTGCCGTGGTCCTTGTCCTTGGTCTGGGAGTCCACAGGGGGCTCCAAACCATCCTCCTCGAAGACTTCACGGGGAACTCCCAGGTCAACATCTTGCTTCCACAGGGCTTCAATCAGGGCAAGGTCCTGTAGAACAATGAGAGATATAAATAACTTTGTTTTTTTAGGGACTCTTAATCTACAGCTGAGGTACAGATTCTTGGAAAAATGATTTATGCAACTGCACAATGTACGTATGTACAGGTGATCTTGAAGGATTTGTGAACACCTAACCTAATGTAGGTAAAAAATATCTTTACTTGCAATAGACA
>NW_028234432.1:2681381-2686381 GCF_977035675.1 Penaeus japonicus | reverse complement strand
ACCAGTTCCGATCGTAGAGAAGATGAGCCTGCAGATGTTACCATCACCATCACCGACCCAATGTTAGCAGGGGTCTCGGGTATCAATCAGTCTGTTGCTCTCTTCTTGTTTTCTTTCAATTTCCATCACTCTCTTTCTTAGTTTTACATTCACTGCACACTTCCCACTGTCGTTTTATTCTCAATCTCTACACCCGCCTCCACCTTTCCCACCGGGTAGACGAGGGAAAACAGAATGAGCTCAGTTTAAAAGAAAGATATTCTGTCGAAAAACAGAGAGAGGAAGAATTCGAATAAAGTAAAGATGAAAACAGGTGGCTGAGAACGCGAGGGAGGAGGGAGTGAAGCAGCAGATTTCGGAGATGGCGAAGACGGTCTCACACCTGGCAACAAGACCCAACGACAAAAAGACAAAAAAAATGCACGCGATGTTGTTGCCGACCCGCGCGCAACTTTACCGCAAGAACTTTGCTTAAAACGAGCCGACGTCCCACCCCCCCTCTCCCCAACTCCTATCTCCATACTCACCTCACTCCTTCTTAAGATGACCTTGCAAAAAGAACCCTTACTTAGTAACACTACTGTTCCTAATCTCGCCGTGGAGTACAAACATGGCAACATCGGGAAGAAGATCATCAGTAAATAATACAAATAACAATAATTGCAAAGTAATTGCTGATCGTAAAGACATTTTCCTACATCCGGGCCTTTTTATTAGCGCAGGACGCACTGATCTCCTGGTGATATCTTTTCTCGGGAAGTGAGCTATTCTGATTGCTATTACCAAGTCCTCCGCCGATGTTCCTTATCAGTTTATTCAAGTTGATCTTCATTGCTAATGGGTTATACATTAGATGCAAATGCGACACATCAGATCAGTAATCTCAGATCATTTCACACATTGGTAAACACCAGAATAGCTTTTCATCGCCAAAATCATCCGTATCATTTGGGCACGACGGCAATCTGGGGCAAACATCCTGGCAATCGAAATCAAAAGTCAGCTGGTGAGGTGGAAGGATGGAGCTCTTTCTTTTTTCGTTTTACGTTCCGCCTTTTCTCCCAACCCCTTCCGCCTCTCCCCCTCCTAGACCTCACAAGCCCCGCCGTCCGTCCGAGTCACATGACACAGGGACGTGGCTACACCCAGTATCCCAATAATTCCTACCTTCTTGCTTGCACACCATCCCTACTGTCCCTAATATCCTCCACCACTCATTTCAGTGACCAGCGGCCTCCCTACTGGTTTGCTTCCTTGCCAGCTTCTCCACTTCCTTTTTGCCTGCCTCTGAGGGCCACAAGACACCAGGTGCCGCAAGAACCACTGCCATAATTCCGGCTCTACTCAACCATGCGAAAGGGACTGTAGATAGCGCAGGTTTCGCGGTACGGTATCCAGCGCATCTTTGCACAACCACTCACTAACCACACGGGTCGTCAAGAACAGTTGAGACCACATGGTAGCTTTTCCTTTTACTAAAAGAATTTGAGTCCTAATGAGTAGCTGACATTTTCTCTGAAATGAATGTATCAGAAGCGACGAAACATTAGCTCATTCGTACCGACGGATACTTGGATATTAATCATCTAGCAAGAACCTAAGTCACGAAAAATTGGCACTGCAAACTTTCACTCTATTGTATATTGCACGTGGAAGCATACGAATCACTGTTGCGTATCAGTCTTTGCACATACGAGCCCGACGCAACAAATGCACAACGCCGTGCAAACTCACGCCGTTCAGCAAACACTGCCAACCTCACCCGAGTCATCTGCAGCACCGTGAGATTCGCCTTTGGCCTCCATACTTAGCATTCTCCCTGCAGGTGGTACCTCAACATCCACCTGTTCAGCCAAGTAATACATCTGTGTCGTACGGGGACGCTTACATTCTCCGGGCAAATACCATGCATGGTCATGACGTGCACAAAGTATTGTTACGTAGCTGAGTAAATGGCACGAAAGAACCTTCCTACAGCAGGTGTGCCCATCAGGTCTACATGTCTCGACAAGCACTTGTTTTGGGGTCAGGTATGCCCCCCCCCCTCCAACATGCCCCGGCCCCCTTCACCCGCCCTCTAACAGGCAGGGCGCCGGGATCACTGGCAGTCCAATGACCCCACCTTCGCTCTCTTTTTTGTCACCATACTCAGCACCTGGGTGCCTCCCGCTCGTCTCTATGACATCCACAGATGATTCGCTTGATCAGAGCCCCACCTGGCCCCTTTGGGCGTGGACACGGCAGGAGGAAGGGAAAAGCAAACTTCAAACCTCAAGACTCGATATTTGCACTATGAATGAGCGCGTGTTCCCTCCCTGAGTTGCCACAGAGGGAATTAATGGCAGGAATGAGTGTGCGTGATCTTGCCGTGTTTGACCACACGCTGCATGTCTACCGTGTCAGCCCCACCCTCCTACTTCGCTGACACCTTGCGAATGTCCCGCCAAGGGGGTTGACACTTGGGACCTCGTTAATCAAACGCCAAATCCCGCAGGTGTGAACGGATGCCCCTCCTTCCGCTCCTCCTCCTCCTCCTCCTCCTCCTCCTCCCCCCCACTGAGGCCGCTTTGCAACCCGTACACCCTCATAATCTTGACATCCGCGTGTACGTAACGGGATAACACTTCTCTAGCAAAGTAATATATAAGAAAGGGAAAGACGGTATCACGAAGCGCAAACCGTGTGTCCGCGTCGCACTCAACTTCGTCAGGAAAAACCTCTAATCAATCACTTGTCTCTATCTTGGAAAGGGGACTTGGCTACTTGTGTTAGCAATACCACTTCAGATACTAGCACACATTACAATTTGTAAATGAGTGAGGAAAAAAAAAACAATCGCACACTAAACTTCACATAACATATTTCACGAGTCCTCTAATCGCGATGGTGTCTGCTGTCAGTTCCAAGCAGCAAGTGCACTTTTTCCATTAGTTATGATGTTCACTCAGTGGACGCTGACCGCACGATAAGTGTCCAGTGAAGGAGTGACCACGCGCCTCCAGCCCACACACCGGTTCTGCATCTACTACCATACTCACAGCTCCATCTCTTGAGTCCCCATTTACTACCTCCTGCAACGTCGCGCACGCACGCACGCACGCACACTAAGCAACTCTCTCCCTCACCCCCGAACACCCTCCCGCCCACTCGCCGGACTGCACAAGTTCTCGGCCGACTTATTTCCCCTAATGCAACGCCGGTCTCGTGACTCGCCTCCATCCTTCTGCCGCAGCTGCCATTAGCACCAACATCGTAATGTCGCCACGCCCGGCCTCTCTTGCTGTGCCTCTCGATTCTGGTCAACTTGTGGTCTTTGTTACCTGGCGCCTGCAAGTGGGCTTCTTTCAAGACAGAGGGGGCGCGTGCAAAACTTTCACGCACAAATTACACGACATATTTGGTGCGTCGATAAGGGAATTAGAACGTATCTGACTGACAAATGAATAGTTGAAAATGCGAAGAGTTCGGATCCATTTCTCATAGCAATGAATCTCTTTCAAGGAAACAGACAACAATCAGTCCGAAGAGAAGCAACACGCTCATGAAAATCGACAAAAAACTATCGCCTCTGAACCTACAGATAAGTGCTCCTTGGCGCAGAGTATTAATAAACCAGGGTTCATGACCTCTCCCAGGAATGCCACCTGCCCCCTCCTGCCCCCGCCCTTTCGCCCATACCAACCACTAAGATATCAATAAAAAAAAGACAGCTACAAAAACAGACGTTTCATGAAGGTACTTGCTTACAAAGGCCGTGGCACCGATTCATGACCCGTGATGTCACCCGCGCAGAGGGCCTTTTAAGGCCATGTAGCAACTTATGGAGGAAGTGCGACTCGCCGGTAAATGTTGCATGGACCCTATCCTTCAACCTCGCCCTACCCAACCTCGCCCTACCGCCATACTGCAATATGTACGCAGCATGTGTCATTTCTATTTCACTTTGGATAGTCGAACGTCTTTGAAGAGACTGGTGGGAGTAGAAACATGTGTTTCAATGCTCTAATTCTAACAGGTCCTCTTCGAGACAAAACATGAGGATAGCTGTAAGAAGAGAGGAGATATGGCCGACTTGCAGCGAAATGGTCGATATTTCCCAGCCTATACCGACCACCTGTTGTACACAGCTAAATGACCCCTTTCAGCCAACCATAGCCACCTGTATTACCAAGTACCATCAGAGTGTCTCACACATGGTCACAAGGCCTGTACATCATCATTACTATCAAAATGTAGCTTTCAATAACACCGCAACCATCGACATTCCACAACCAGTGGCTTCCACGCTGACAAATCATCTGTAATATCCAGATCAGTATATCCAAGGATACTACAACCAACTGTCAAGGCAAATGCCACCTCCTTGAGATTACAAACCAAGGCGTCATGCCAATGACTACATTCAGCAACATATGATACCTTAAAATACGGCATCTGAAGCACCCGTTCTACTATTAATCACTCATACTACTAACACTACTTTCTTAATATTCCATGGGCTTCCTCCATGTAAAATACGCCAAATAATACGGCCCGAGACACAATAGTTAAGCTGATACCTTATTTATCAAAGGCTATACCCCTGATTAAGGCAAATGATGCACTAACGTAGCATACCCCTGAGTATCATGGTCACTTCATATACCAAACCAAACACATCGCATCACACCCTTACATACCAAATAGTACATACCGTCCAACCATCTGCTCTTCATCTGTTAGTACACAAAGAACGGTTCTCAGGCCCAGCGATATAAACATCCCGAACCCTTTGTATCACTTAGCAACAGCGCCAATACCAGTAGCCTAAAAACGACTTTCGGATACCCACAAAAAAAAGACATACCTGGTACAGTACATCATTACCATCGGCATCCCAGCACCAATCCTCTCAACCCCCCCCCCCCTCCCTTGAAAAAAAAGGAAGACGAAAGAACATCAGAGAAAATCGCTTTGAATCATCACAGTAATAGACGTTTCTTATTCTTATCACCCTTAGT
>NW_028234432.1:2671381-2673881 GCF_977035675.1 Penaeus japonicus | reverse complement strand
TGTGTGCGTGCGTGCGTGAGCGTGTGTTCATGTGTGCCTGCGTGTGTGTGTGTGGGGGGGGGGTGCGTGTGTGTGTGTGGGGGGGGGGGGGGGGGTGGTGTGTGTGTGGGGGGGGGGGGGTGGGGGTGTGGGGGGGGGTGTGTGGTGGGGGGGGGGTGGGGGGGTGTGTGGGGGGGGGGGGGGGGGGGGTGGTGTGTGTGTGGGGGGGGGGGGGGGGTGCGTGTGCGTGTGTCGGGGGGGGGGGGTGGGGTGTGTGTGTGTCGGGGGGGGGGGGGGGTGCGTGTGCGTGTGTCGGGGGGGGGGGGGGTGCGTGTGTGTGGGGGGGTGCGTGTGCGTGTGTCGGGGGGGGGGGGGGCGTGTGCGTGTATGTGGGGGGTGCGGGTGCATTTGTGTGTGGATCTAGTGTCAGCCTGCATAGAAACGTGTATGTTTGAAATGCAAATACACATACAGTGCAGTATGAGATTTTCTTCAATCTAGCTACTTCGTTATCTACGATGTCCTTGAGACCAACATCGGACACTGATCTCTTTGTCCCCGGACTGCGATAAGATACTGCTGCTATGGAACGGCATACTATCCATAGCAGTGCGGACAACAAGGAAGGCATACGAATCATACAATCCAATGTTCACAACACTATCAATACTTCACAGCCGAGTCAGATGACCGTGCTCCCACTGAGCTAATATTACTACGACGAGCTGCAAACCAAGAGAGGTAGGTAGGACAAGTCACTCTCTTTGTCCACAAGTTACGTATCACGTTCACGACCCGTTCGAAACGTTCACACACGTATTCCCAGACACACGAAAGAAACCAAGACAAGAATAAATGTAGACGGTACATAGAGAAATACCGTTATAAATTTAATATTTTTGGAAATGCACATTAGTAATAATAATAATAATAATAAAAACAGTAATCCATTTAGTCCATTCCTAGTTGTAGTTGTGGCCTTATGAGGGTTTTCGAACTAAGGTTTCCCCACTTCTCTTGGGGATTCCCGATGCGATGCTTAGATTTGCTTGCAAGGAAGAAGCTGTAAGCACTATGATAACTTCACTGAAGAAAACACTTCAAACTATGCAGATTTCGGGAAGTAATAACAAACGTTTCTGATATTTTTGCATTTCTTTCATTCAATTTATCCCTTATCAAACGGGATAATTTGATATGCTATGGGACACATATAGCGATCTTTCAAACACTGTGATATAACTGCAATTTCAAAATGAGCATAATATATACAGGATTATTTTTCTTTATTTTTTTCCTAAAACACGTATCATAGAAAACGGAGTCTTATGGTAAACATGGAACATTCTAGACCTTCACATGGTTTTTCAAACATTTCTGGGTTTCACAGATGTAGTGGCTTTCCTTATTCGAACTCATATGCCGAGTGATTAACACTTTTCGCAAAAATGTTCATTAACGTGGTTCACAAGACCGCCACACAAACAAAACACTGCATGACAACACACACCGGTCTCTTGACATTTCACTTTTATGGAATTTCTGGTCTATTTAACGCTTCTGTCATATGAACTTCAAGATCTGCACTTATTCATCACTAATGCTGTATCCAATGAGCAATCTGCAAGGTCCACAAACCGCAAAATATCGCTAAAATCTTAAGAATATTCACGCCACCTCCTTGTGAATCAGCAAGGTTGAACGATACACAACACACAAACCCATAGTCGGCTGTGATTGGCTGGAGTATGATGACGTTTCCCTTAGTTCATTGTGATTGGCCGCAGCGGTATGACGCAACCATTCGGTTGTCACGATTGGCTGGAGTAGGATAACGTCATTGTTGGCGAGGTGGTGGAGAGTTAGCGCTTGTTTAAATTACGCGACTATGTAAAATTGGTGTATACACTCTGCAAATGTAAATTTAAAAGAAAACTTATTAATATTCAAATTCGTATACTTACTTTTTTGGACTGTTTCTTCCTTTTCCTAGACTTTTCCGGGGAAGGAACGGACATTTGGCTAGGAGTAATTTGGACAACTTTAGATGGATCTTGTATTAGCGTTTGGCTGAAGTCGATCTCTATAGGTTCCCCGAACACGGTCGATGGAGATAAACTCCTCATAACAGGAAGTTCTTCAATTACTGGGCCTTCCATTTTTTCAAATGTGATCTGCAAATGAAAAGCAAAAAATAATTACCCACCAAAATACACTTTGTAAACGTGCATCGTCATGCTTAACTATCAGAAACCTTGAAACGAATAACACTCTACATCTTACTAAAATTTCGACTTATCAAACACCTTCAGCAATATATAAATTATAGAAACGGTTAGCTAGTAAACCAGCGAAACAACTTCTTACCAATGAGACAACTGTCGATTTAGAAAAGTCGGTTAATTCAGTGATACACGGAGAAAACCTCAGCCGAAGGGACGTCGAGCAGTTCCTCACGGGGCTAACCCAAAACTCTGGTCATCAGTGTAGTAGCGGGGCCCCTGAATACGCATGACGCGCG
>NW_028234432.1:2663881-2666381 GCF_977035675.1 Penaeus japonicus | reverse complement strand
CGGGAATTAAGACACCAATCCCAGCTGCTCCATGAGGATCAGTGGAGGCATCACAGTAGATTGCATGCGGGGGTTCACCATCAAAAGGATGGAGGATTTCTTATATATATTCCAGGTAATGAGACTTCAGTTCTGATAAACCGAAAAGGCAAATACAAAACCGAAAAAATATATTGCAAAAATTGCAATAGCGGAAGTGTAATGAGAAGGTAGGCTAATTATCAGGAATTACGAAGTAACCACGATATTGCAACAGCTTTGACGTAGAGGCAATGGGCATTGCGGAGAAAGAGAATGTAAAATTAATTAAAATAATAGTGTAATAGTCGGAAAGACTGAAATTAACTATGAATACTCGTGCGGGAGTGAGTGAGTGTGTGTGTGTGTGTGTGTGTGTGTGTGTGTGTGTGTGTGTGTGTGTGTGTGTGTGTGTGTGTGTTTGCGAAAAAAAAAATAGAAATTGCTATTTACGTTAAAGAAATATAATTTTTGAAAGAGAATTTTGTTTTATATAAAATTATGATATGGACGAAAACGCTGGCCTCCACCAGAAATGTTAAGAAACATGTAGACATTAATGCCACCGGGGGAAGTGAGAAACAAATGAAACCATGTTACAAGTTTTTGTTCATTTGTTCTACATTATCCTTATATTCTTGAATTACTTCCGCTGTCGTCAAGGACTCCCCAGCATCGCCGCCAATAATCCGAAAGCCAACGAACGGTTCCTCCCCGTCGACAGAATCGGATCAAAGCCGCGCCACAAGGGACGCGATAACAGAGATAAACTCGTGTAAAATAGAAGGAAAAAAAAAGAAAGAAAGATATCCCTTATCTACAGTATCTATTTGTGACCTTGAGGCAGCATGACGTGTAAGGGCGCGAAGGGTGACAAACGCGGCTCCAGATTTTGAGGGTATGCGCCAGTGGTCGTATGGACGCATGGGGACACATACTGAGTGGCCGTCTTGGGGGGTAGAGGGGGGGGGGGTACGGGGTTGGGAATGGGGGGGGGGCGTCATGGGACATAAATAATCATTCCTTCGTTCTGGGCGGCGTGATCATCCATCAGATTATTTTTCTCCCTCTTCTTTCAGACAGTGGCAGAGGTGAGGCTATATAAATGCACATACATGGAGATCAATGAAAAAAAAAACACAAAAAAACAGATAACTGTGTAAATAAAAATGGATAAGTATGTAGACACGCAATATCCATATGTATTTATCTATCTATTAACTAATCTAATATATATACATATATATATATACATATACATACATATATATTTATATATATATACATATATACATATATATATACATATATATATACATATATATACATACATATATATATATATATAAATAAATGTGTATATATATATATATATATATATATATACACACACACACACACACACACACACACATATATATATATATATATATATATATATATATATATATATATATATATATATATACATATATATATATATATATACATATATATATATATATAATATATATATATATATATATATATATATATATATATATATATATATATATATATATGCACATAACGAAGAGGGAGCGAGAAAGAGTGATGAAGCAACAGAAGGAAAGAGAAAGAAAGTAATGACAAAGGGAACCGGAATCCAAGAATCGGGTCCAGACTGCAGCTTGGTTCACACATCGAGTCAGAATGAGCCAGAGAGCCACGCGGGAAGTGCGCCGAGGGAGCGTAAAATCCTGAGAAGGTAACGTGCATGAATCTACGTGAGGAACAAAATTGAGTATTCTGGCAGCACACTTCGCCCGGTTGCTGGGTTGGGGCATCAAGGGCGCGGGGGATGTAGGAGGGGGAGGAGGGGAGAGGTAGGAGGAGGAGGAGGAGGAGGAGGAGGAGGAGGAGGAGGAGGAGGAGGAGGAGGAGGAGGAGGAGGAGGAGGAGGAGGAGGTGGAGGTGGTGGTGGTGGAGGAGGTGGGGAAAAGAGGAGGAGGAAGATGAGAGGAAATAGGAGGAGGGAGAGAAGAAAAGAGAAGAGGAGGAAGAGGAAGATGAGAGTGAAAAGGAGGAGGAGTAAGAAGAGAAGGAAGAGGAGGAGGGAGAGAAGAGGGAGGAAGAGGAGGAGGAGGAGGAGGAAGATGAGAGGGAAGAGGAGGAGGAAGAGGATAGAGAAGAAGAGGAGAAAGAGAAAGAATTTGAGCGTGTGTGTGTGTGTGTGTGTGTGTGTGTGTGTGTGTGTGTGTGTGTGTGTGTGTGTGTGTGTGTGTGTGTGTGTGTGTGTGTGTGTGTGTGTGTGTGTGTGTGTGTGTGTGTGTGTGTGTCTGTGTGTGTATGTGCAGAGGAGACGGAAAAGGGAAGACATAAAAAGCGGGAGAAAAGGAGAAGTAGACGGTGGTGATGGTGTTAATGATGAGGATTGATGATGATAATGATGATGATAATGAAGATGACGATAATGATAATGATGATGATGATGATGATGATG
>NW_028234432.1:2616381-2626381 GCF_977035675.1 Penaeus japonicus | reverse complement strand
TGATCATACAATGTCACGAGTCAGTAACCTGTAAGTTACGTAACAGCTTACGTAGTTCTCCAGGTGGGAAGATCTCTCTGATCCGCTCCGCGTATCCGTCACGCGCGGGGTGTCTGCCTACCGCCGCACACTTTATTACTCTTACTGCGATAAGTGAATGGGTGGTTAATAGCCCTCTCGATTGCCTTGTGGGGCGACGCGCAGTTTCTTTCATCAGAACGAAACCGCGATTAATTAGGAAACTGTCAGGGTCAGTTTTGGTGCGTCAAGAAATACATTTCTTTGTGTGGATCTCGTGGCACAACCGATATATAGATTGAGGAAAGTTAATTCTGTTATCGTGAAGAATGTCTCGTGAGCGTAAAACAAGCATTTGTGAACAAGGATATTGCACTTCGCAAAACAACTTGTCATCTCTGTTTACAAAACAGCAATCGAATGATTTAGTTCCTTTCCCTTTATCCTCTGCCGAGTTTATCAAGATATAATAGAAATCCTTATGTTTGAGTGGCGCTTATATGATCTCTCACGGACACGGACTAGACCTTTTCCCTAATGAACCAAGTCTCCTGTCCGCCGACACTGTAGTATCAACACTGCACCAGCTGAGAGGAAGCCGCAGGTCTCCGTGACAGCCGCAGAGGGCAGCCGCCAGAGCAGGGAAGTGAAAGCTATCGCTGTGTTGATTCATTGTGCAATGTCATTAATGTCAATGGTTTACTTTCGCATTAAAATTATGGTGAAAAATAAAAAGGACGGGTGATGCATAGCTCTACTGTCACAGCAGGTGCCGGAAGCCAGAAGTTCATTTGTTTCGTCTAAGCCATTTGAATTTGAGCCAGACTTGGGTCACATCCCATTACTCAAGTGTCGTGAAACGCGAATGGGCTAGTCATAGCGATTATTTATTTAATTAATTATTATTTTTTTTATTCATTTATTTATTTTTTGTTCGCAAGTACTTTAATTATTCCTGTAAGTTCCAGCGCTTATGGTTCCGACGGATGAATGTCCAAAGATTAATTTCTCTTAAAATTTAGCCAGAGGTATCTATTTAGTACAAGTCACGACAGCGCTTTGCTCTCTGTTTAAACTTTCACTGGTGTGAACAAGCAATACCTATTGCCATGACAGAGAACGGAGAAGGAAGCGCATCACATAAGCCCCGGTCTTTCCATGTCTCCGCAGCAGATATTTAAATTTCATCCCAAACTAAGTGTTTTTTTTACACTTGTTGTTACTTTCTGTGGTTTCACAGGAATTATCTTATGCTTGTGGCGTATCAGTCGAGATGACAGTTTCTTTATCCCGAACATAATAACGGTTCTTGTGGAACGACAAGCTTTGGTGAACATTGTCGTGCTTGATGATTTAGTTAAAAGTTGCGGTTTGTTTACTTACGGGTTCGAGAGATACGTTCCTGTTGTAAAAAAAATGCATGTATATTTACATCCTCTGCAGGCTAGGATATTATGTCACTGCGAGACACATAAGATGTTATTTTGTTGTTTACATTTTTGATAATATTCAACATTTTGAACATTGTGACTGGTAAATTGGAATTAAGTGGTTGACAAGATTAAACTCCGGATACGTTATCACATCCAGTAATTTTCCATTGATTCCGTTTTCTTTTTTTCAGGGGGAGTTCCACAATAACGTTAAAAGATCAGCATGCGACTGCAGTGGATACGGTAAGCTATTTCAAGCATTATCGAGCTGATTCCGACATCTTGAAATAAACGTCACAATAAAGTCAGAAAGTCTAATTCCATCTTCATGATAGACACCATTGGATGAGAGCCAAACAGCCCTTACAGAGTGTCCCCTCTCCCCCAGTCTGCGGAACACCCAACCGAGGCAGCCGCATCGTAGGAGGCGACGAGACGAACCCCGGCAAGTACCCCTGGCTCGTGTCCCTCTCCTACCGCGGGAAGCTCTACTGCGGCGCCACCCTCGTCAACGACCGCTACCTCGTCACTGCCGCTCATTGCATCAAACGGTTAGTGGCTGTGGACACTTTGTTGGTAGGATGGGTGGCTGTGTACTATTCCGGTGATTTACTCTATATGCAGCTGAAAAAAAAAAATCATCCAAATTATTATCTTGTCACATTATGCATATGCGAATGAATACAATTGATAAAAAAAAAACATACTCTTTGACCTACATTCCTTCACGCTCCAGAGTGACCAAGGGCCGTGTGCAGATCGTACTGGGGAGCCACAACAAGAGCGACATCCACGAGCCCTCCCGTCAGGTGCGCAAGGTGGGCGAGTGGTGGGCTCACCCGGGCTTCGACAGGCGCACCTTCAATAACGACATCGGCGTTATCAAGCTCGACAGCCCTGTTGCTATTACAAAATTCGTCCGCCCTGTATGCCTCCCTACACAGGGTAGGTTGCTTTTTGCCCTTGTTCGTTTATTGTCATTCTCGGCATCTCTTTCTTGTTCCTGTTCTTCTATCTGTGTTTTGTTCTTCCGCTCTATGTCATTCTGTACATTTGCCCGTTCTTGTTGCTTTACTCATCACTCTTCCCGTCCTTTGTTCTCCACCCTTCTAATCCCAAGCCAGTGCAAACATTGAGTTCACAGCCAAGTAAAGCCCGACCGATGTAACCCCGCATTCCCCCCCCCCTCTTTTAGATCGGTCCTACGTGGGTGACTTCGGCATTGTGCCCGGCTGGGGACGCATCTCGGAGAACGGCAGGTCCAGCGACGTGGTTCGTGAGGTGAAGGTCCCCATCATGAGCAACAGCGAGTGCAAGACGAAGAAATACAACCCGTCCGAGATCACCGACAACATGATGTGCGCCGGTTATGACGCAGGGCAGATCGACGCCTGCCAGGTGAGGCCGCGGGGCTATTACTTTATGCGGATTTAGTAGCTGGTTGAATGGCGGAGTTCTTTGGTTGTAGATGGTTACTGGTTAACTGATTTGAGTCATTAGTACCGTCATTGACAATTCATAGTTGTATGATAATGATGACTGATATCATTTTAGCTACCAATGTGTTTCTCTATGCACGTTGCTAATTCATCTATGCCCAGCGGTGAGCTGATGCCTCTGTCTGGTTCGTTCGTTTTTACCACCGAAAGTAATGCATTCATTCACAAGCACCGCATGAGCAACAGTTGCATTGTTCTTTTGAACTAGATGCTACATTAGGGCAACACTCCCAATTACGCCACACCCTCTGCATAGAATGCTAAATTTAATCTAACGTTTGATTAAAAAAAAAGAAGATATAACACAACAGAATATATTTCGGTACGGGAGAATGGCAGGAAGAATGACAAACATCCGCTGGGTAACCCAAATGCTTCCGCACAAAGGATGATTAAATGAGAGAAGGAGTGTTGCCATTTTCTGTGCATAGCAATTGCAGTGGATAACCAATTTATTAATACAATTCTTTTGATCCCCAGGGTGACAGTGGCGGCCCCATGTTGTGGGAGAAAGAAGCAAGCTCACAGATCAATCTCATTGGTAAGTTTTGGACCCAAGGAATCTCTGCAAGGCTTGGAAAAATTGGGATAAGTGAAGTCTCTGTGTGATAATGAATTTGTTAGCTGTACATGTTAGTCTGCATTGTCCATATCGTTATCATCTGCTGCGAGTGTGTGTGTGTGTGTGTGTGTGTGTGTGTGTGTGTGTGTGTGTGAGTGTATGTGTGTTTGGGTGATTCATAGATATATCGAACGTATTGTCAATAAGACCAGTATAATATAGAAAAGACAGGGAGAGGAAGGTTAGAATCGGGTATGTATGAGTAGGAGACACACGAGACAAAAAAAAAAAAAAAAAGAAAAAAAAAATCACAGAGTAATATATATCTGAGCAGCATTAATGAAAAAGTTAATGTCAACTTTTGCTTGAGATAATCTCAAATGTTTAAGTTGTTAAGATATAGTTGGTTGTGTAGTGGTAAAAGTCAGTAACGTGTTTGGAAGTCTGACATACGCCATACAAAACACGGGGAGGAGAGATCCAAAGGGTAGAGGATATTGAGAGAAAAAGATAGATAGCGAGCGAGCGAGAGAGAGAGAGAGAGAGAGAGAGAGAGAGAGAGAGAGAGAGAGAGAGAGAGAGAGAGAGAGAGAGAGAGAGAGAGAGAGAGAGAGAGAATGAGAATGAGAATCAGAGTAACAAGAAAATGTATTTGACTGGTTCATTTAAAAGAACAAACCATTAATTTCTACGTGTGCCTTTTCAACGATTGGAAATAAAATGTATATATAAGATATATACATGAACAAAATGTACTCATTGGGCGATTTTACATTATGAATGGTAAGTTCAGGTAAGTAACAATTCGTTCTGCATTAGAGAACAAGCTATTAGACTTCATACAACACTTGACAAGGTAGGTAAGTTATCAAGGTCATATCTGAGGCACAGCAGATTTTCTAAACTGGTAAGTCACAATGCATAAATAATTCAAGGTCATGGTTTTGTATTTACTGAAGCTGATGCAGAGGTAAGTTATAAGTAGTGAATCTGTCAAAGGAATTTAGTCACTTCTCTTGGGATTATGGAGGACCACCTGATGTCACCTGAGAAGGTAACACTGCTTTCAGGAAGACAGTCGTAATATTTAGTATGGATCCTTTGGGTTAAGCGTCTTTCAAGACTTGGTAAGTAGTGAGATCTGAAAGGAGGAAAGTCAGCAAGACGGATCAGTCTAAAGTAAACAAACAAGAAGGTATGTGTGTAGAGTACTAGACGTGGGTCTCGGCGGTGGTGGTTTCAAGACCTTATGACGACACTAAAAAGTAATGACCGCAGCTCTGCTTTATAGTCGTGACAGTTTCTGTAAGTTCTGACGCTGTGTAAGTCTCTTCCTGTGACCCTGTTTAGTGGATGTAGGCTACTTTTGTGTACACTTTCTCCACTGTGAAGATGCATGCACACAAGCTTTGGCCCTGCTTTTACGGTTTCTGCGACTCTGCGCACTAGCTGTGCCTGCTGCCCAAGCTGTGACCCTGCCTACCGACACCAAGTGCTTTGCCTAAAGACGACCGCGTGACGTCAACTTGTCCCAGCAAACCACAGGTGACTCATCGACCAAATTTGTGTGACGTGATGACTCCTCAAGGTAGGACTACTTCTAGTTTGTCCGTTCTCATGAGACCCTTTAATGGAGACGAGAGGAAATGAATCATACGCACGATGAATCTTCAATATAAGAATTAAAGAAGGGGAGACAAATGATCTTCCTGTAGTGAGATCCACTTCTATATCTGCCCAATTCCACGATGTTACAATGTTCTTTCCGCTTCAGATTATATAGCAGAGTTCACAAGTTTTGGATTTTTAATGTTCTGCCATTTCTCTTGATGAGTCATTTAATAACTTATTCTGTTCCCGAGATCACCTCCAAGTTACTAATACATCCGAAGTTGTAAATATGCCTCAGCAAATTAAAAATTCCCTTTCCCTGACGATGCTGTGTGTTGCAGGAGTGGTGTCTTGGGGTCAAGGCTGTGCACGTGCAGGATACCCAGGAATTTACACGCGTATCCACAACTACAGGAGCTTCATCGACACTTACATCGGGGAGGGCTGCTTCTGCCCCTCGCAGTAGTCTCGGGAGCCGTGGCCAGTCCCTCGAATTCCCAAATCAACACTCTTCAACTGAATGTTTATCGTGGCCTTTTAGGCCTTTATTTATCTTAAAACTGCTTTTGTAAACTTCACATTGTCTCGAGTAGACTTGCCTTTCCAAGAAGTTTCATTAATTCAATGGCATTTCGAAATCATCCGCGGTCTGCCATGTCTCATCCCTCTCTGAGCCCGTCGCCATAAAGGCACTAAAAGTCAATAGGTTAATCTATTAGCAATTACTGGTTTGTGAAACATCTACAGACACTTAGTGTTAGAATCACTTATCTTGCATTTCACTATACTATTTATTTATTTTAACATCTACATCAACTGATCATTATGTCAAGTGCATAAACAATTGTATGTAGTACACTGCTTACTTTTACCCTTCCGGTGAGGTCGGTATTACCTCTCCAAAAGATTTCCTTTGTCTTTCATTTATACAATCACTGATATAGAACAGCACAGATTATGTACAAAGAACATTTATCTCACCCAGAAATGAATCACGTGTTTGCCGAATGTTGGTTGCGAATGGTGTTAAGATTCATGAAACTTGTACTGATTGTAGCATTTGAGTAGTTTGCGTTGTGTCGTGTGTGTGTTTGTGTTATAATGCAACCGGAAAATATGGTTTGATGAAGTTTGCATGAGTGCTTGCATATTTTGTCGGGTGTGCAGAATGTCCTGGAGCCAAGAACGAAGGCCAAAATGGGCATAATCATCTAGTCTTCTTTATGTAATAAATTGATCACGTGATATTAAGAACTGCGTTTGAATATCCCTTCATAGACAAAAAAAGAAGAAGAAAAAAGTTAAATGAAAAGAAAAAGAGCAAAGAATGAATATATAGAATGGCATGAAAAAAGTATTTGAGTACTTTCCTTCACATATATAACGGCTGGTATGCTGGAAAAGCTCGCGGAAAGGATAAAAGAAAAACAGTTCTTTTATAATAGATATGTAATGATTTACTAGCATTCAGATAGCTAATATCTATTTCCAGCGAAAATTGTTCTCTGGCTACCTCTACATCTTCTGGTTTTCAAAATTCTTATGAAAATAAAGATAGTTTCATCCACCGGTATACCTTTCTTTCATCTATACAAAAATCGTAACCCGTCACATTTTGTGTATTGCCCTCGCGTCCCTATTGGACAGTATTATACGGTATGAGAAAATACTAATCCACTTCTACTAATTTTTATTCCCTTTTATTCTGTCTTTATTCATTTTATACTACTGTCCTTTTTATTAGTGAGAAACAGTGACCCACTGACCACTAGCTCGAGACCATCACTTTGGAAAAACCCTGCCCTATCCCAACTGAGCCCTGGTCATGTATTCTAACGCATTTTCCTCTTATTACTAAAAAAAAAAAAAAGAAAAAAAATACAAATACCACCCCTGGTTGTATCAATACCCTGTACTATATATCGAAGCGCACTTGTTTATTATGGCATACGAAGGCCCTCTTTTAGCACCGGTGCCAGCGGCTGTGGATTTGACGCACGCCGGCTATAAACATGGAGATGTGGTCAGCAGGGCGCGGCCGGGAGAGCACGAGGGGGAGAGCGCCAATGTCCTTTCACTTTCCGCTAAAGCCATACACGACACGAGTCAACTGCTAGCTGCAGCTTCGCTTTTCGCGCATACCTTTTTTGTGATAGTGACTATTAGGAATTTTATTTTAGAATAATTTCAAGCATCCATCACTGTCTGCGGTTACATCATTGTTTTTACTCCTCTAACTACATTGAGGTTATCACACCCAGTGAGTTCAACACGGTCTGATTCCAATATGTATTTTCACAGCTTTCTGCATTTTCTCGTTCAGAAAATGAATATTATTTTTCGCAATGTTCCGATAAGATGTAGATAATGTTTATTAAAGGAATACCTGTTTACCATTGATCCCCGTTGCATTCTTTACTAAAACAATTATACAACACACATAAACACACACACACTCCTACATGCACACACACACACACACACGCACGCATACACACACACACACACACACACGCACGCATACACACACACACACACACACGCACACACACACACGTAAATATATATATGTATATATATATATATATATAAATATATATATATATATATATATATATATATATCAGCTTCCTTATTTTTTAAAGTTTAACGGGAATACCAGCCATTGTCTTGCAAGACTCATGTGGTACTAGCGCAGCTCTATTTGCATAAGTAATTTCAATGCTTTGCAGCAAATGAATTGGCGATGTAGAGAATTTTGCCACATTTGATCACGAAGACCAGATTTTTAAAACGTTGCTCCAGGCGTGAGAGATGTTATGAGTACTGCTACACTGCCAACTTAAAGACACCCAAACATAAAGCGCGGAATAGTGATTTATATTTCGTTTTCATAAATCTCATTGCATTGATTGGTTTATAAGCCGTGCAGTGGATCCAGAGCGGAATACTAATTTTCTAAGGCTTTCCGGTTAAAGACATGTCCTTGTGTATTGTTATATGCATGTTCATAAAATGGAAATAACATTTTTGGCGTAGATAATTAACTAGATGTATAATGTTAATTCAAACAGAAAAAGTGTAATATGAATTTTAAGCATATCTATGTAGTTTTGTCTTAAATAAATGTAATGTATCTAACCATATATCCAAGGTGAGTTTAGTTTGTTTTTCAGTAAAGCGAAAGTGCACTTGAGAGGTTGGAATTAATCACCCGAACTTGTCTGATTAACCTCCTTGTATTTCAAATAATTATCATCATCAAACAAGTCATTTATCAAATAATTAAGTCTGGCATCAGTTATCAGCATGTCAAACCCACATTAGCCACAAAAAAATATTAGAATAGAGTTCGAAGTGAGGCTTAGCATCTCGAGAAAGTCGGGAAACAAGTAAGTTCAAGCGGTATACGAGCTTCTAAAAAAAATCACCATTGAGTGAAAGCGTTTTCATGGCGATTTTACACATTCTAAATGCAGTCTAAACATTTCTTGGTGTAACGATTATAGCTGGGCTCATTAGTTTTTACTATGAAACGAAATTACTGGTCTTTCCATTGGTGAGAAGAAGCTGTATGCAAGTTGCCATAGCTGCCAAATATATAAAAAGGCCAAATGAATAAGAATCATAAACATACTCTGTTCACAGGTGCCTTATAGAAAATAGCACCTTTCTTGAAGGTAAACTATACTATTTTTCAAAAGCAGTATGCTCTTTCCAGAAAATTACGAAATGACAAAAATAAGGACCATAATAATAATGTTTTATACAAGAAAAACTGTAGCACCACTGGTTGTTCAAGTCTAGACGCATCTAGATATCACCTTACAAAAATAACGAAGAAAAATATAAGGAACACCAAGAGCGGAAAATGTCTTAGATTATAACGGGTGCACACCCCGACAATCATGTTTAAGTAATAGCAGAGATGAAGTAAAGATTATAAATGTGAGTGTGTTTAAATACATTTAAACACATACACATACGTGAATACATATATATATATATATATATATATATATATATATATATATATATATATATATATATATATACTAATTTTCGAATATAAATATATATACATATATATACATACATACATACATACATACATATATATATATAATATATATATATATAATATATATATATATATATATATATATATATATATATATATATAATATATATATATATATATATATATATAGTAATCCGGGGGCATAAGAAGGAATTATTCACTCTGTTCAGTCATTCTTTCCTGGTAAAATGATGAAGTCTATGGTAGAAATGAGACTAATATAATGGAGAAGATCTTTGTGAGTTGAATCAGGAACACGTCTTACAATCTAGTTTATCAAGTTGCATGCAACTAATTAGATCATTAACATAAATAAGATTAGAAATAAGTGAATACAGTAAATAAAAGTACAAAATATGATATAGTATGTAAATACCTAAAGTGATGTACATAGAAGTAAATAAATATCCGTTCCCTGTTTCTGATAATGAACGCACCATATATATGGCTATTCTGTTACCACGTCTCCTATATTTACCAATTACTTATGAAAGCGCCACTTTATACTTCCGATTTCTGACCTCTTTTCTTTTCTCACTTTCCTTCCTTCTCCTACTTATCTATTTTAACCACATCAAAAAGTAATGTTTTGTGCATTGCAAATTCTCTGTGGCTGCACTTGTCCTTATACATTTATTTCATGATGGATTATACAGTGGATTGTCCTGACTGCTTTAAGACTACGTAATGTATCAAAACCAAGCTCAACTGACTATTTCTTTCCTTCCTATTATTATTATATGTTTTGATACAAATATTCTTGTAAGAGACACACGTTGAAACATACAAATACATG
>NW_028234432.1:2606381-2608881 GCF_977035675.1 Penaeus japonicus | reverse complement strand
GGCACGGCTAGAGGACATAACGCTCCGAGAGCATGACTTGAGTACCACAAGTACACAGCCTTTTGCTGTGCAGGTTTGTTTATAGATTACCTCCAGATGATGTCATTGTTAAGTGACAGGTTAGGTGCATATTTAAGGCATATTGTGAGTCTATCATATCTTTAAATAGAAGTAAAAGAAAATAATGTGGAATCATATTAAATATTTGAAATAGCCTTTCTCACCTTTTTTTTGACTTGTTTATATTGATGTTTCAGCTCCCTGAGATGCAAGAGGAACAGCCTTTGGGACCCATTGATTTAGGACCCCCCTTCCTACTTGAGGGCCCATTGGCAGAACTACCCCTGGATCCAGTCAGTAACCTTTTTGATTAATATGACTTGATGCTACAGGAAATATTTTTTGTATTATTTACTTTTTTTGATAGTCATTCTATTTATTCTCTCCTATATTACCAAGCCAGTTTTGCTATGTGTATTGAACAAAAGGAGCTAATCAGACATATATCATGACTTTTTAGGACATGTTTTAAGGGCACATGGTTCTCCCTTGTAGGTGGAAATCTTTTCTCATGTTCTGTGCCTGATTGGATCAGTGAGTGTTTATTATTCTTCTCTCATGTTCTGTGTCAGGTTGGAGCAGTGAGGGTTTCTTATCTTATGCTCAGTGTCAGGTTGGAACAGTGAGGCTTTCTTACTTCTTGATGCCTTTGCTCTGCTTCTGAAGTTACCACTAATAAAAGGAGGTAGTTAAGTAGGCCAATGCAAGTAACTATTCTGACTCTTGCAGCTCTCTGATTGTTCACTCTGAGGCAGATTCAGGAAGCTGGCCAGTGGGGCTCTTGCAGAGCATTTTCAAGATGTAGCCTATATATCTTTGTTATTGCTTGGATGCTGGTAATTACTTTTGGTAGCATTAGTCTCCTACACAACCTTGATTATGGCTCCTCTTGCTTTTTGTACCAATCCTGGTAGTAAACAATTTTTATATATATATTCTTTTTATGTAGGACAGTGTATATGGGATATGCCCTTTGCCACAAAGTAATCTAATGAAAATAGGACAAGCACGGGTATCTGTATATTCTGAGAGGTGGCCAGGTAATGTCTGTTTCTGTGAATGAAATTCGTTATCTTTGCTGTCATGGCTGTATTCCTTGGGCAAATGCCATTGTTCCCTTATCCTTATAGGGCTTTTTCTCGTATAGATATTTTGAGATTACTTGGATCTCTTATTCATTTGTACAGGAAACATACGGTGGTCCCCTCTTCATGTTTTCTTATATTCTTAAGATTGGGGTTAGTGTCTTTCCATTTATCTAATTTATGTCAGATGTGTGTGTTTTATCTCATGAGTTTTTTTTGTTAGTTGTTGCCTTTCCTTTTCTATAGTGAGGGCTTTCCATGCCATTACAAATCAGCATAGGCCAACTTCTTACAGGGTTATCTTCTGCTTTTTCTCTTTGCAAAGATGGTAACTTCCTATCCCTCATTCTTTCCAGTTGCTGTATCAAGTGTTTACATCAGATGTCCCTTCACGCTCTGTTACAACTATTATTTTTTCCAGTTTTACCATTTAACTTTCGTGCTGGCAGGGGATGGGAGGAAGGGTGGTAGGGTTACCAGGGGGAGTAGTGGGTGGAATCTTTGTTTCCACCACTGGTAATGCAAGCATTATGTGTTTCAGCTATATAATGTTCACTCTTGTGTTGTTCATGCCAGTTCCTGGATGTGTCATGATTTTGTGTCAGAGCTCAAAAAAATTAATTGTTAAACTCCTCAGTATATATTTGTGTTAACCCTGTCCATATTTATGAGAGTTCTTTTTATTTAATTACTTTCAAATGTCTTAGTTTAGGCATTAATCTCAGATATCTAACAAACTTTGCAGACTCTTGAGAGTGTGACTAGACAGTTAGACCTTGGTGATCAGGAGTCGGGAGATAAGAAGTCTGAGGAGGAACTTGAGAAGAGTAAAAGTCTTGAGAAAGGTCTGTTTTGGGTGATTACTCTACTTTTTATTATTGTAGATTGTTTCAGTGTAATTTGTATTGTTCAGCATTACCATGTTGTGAAAATTATATTTCTACTTCTGAACTAATCCTAGTATATATATTTATATGGAGTTCAATCACAAGTGAAATTTTTGTGTACTTTGTTTATTTTTGTGTTTTTTTTAATAGATCATTTGATTTATACTTTTCTGTTTCTATTTTAGGATTATTGTGACAATTTTTGTTTAACCTTCCAGAGCAAGCATTGATCACAGGAGAGCAGGAACCATCTGAGATGCAGCCACCAGTAGACAAAGAAACAAAGGATGGGTATATACATTTAGAATATCTATAGATGTTAGATGATATATTCTGTATGAATGTGAATAATAAGCACTTTCCTGATCGTCTATTGATATTTTCTCATGTACATCCATGACTCCTAAGTCCTAGTGACTGAGATATGTAACCATACTTTCCTAAATTATCATGGATGTTAAATTGATT
>NW_028234432.1:2591381-2593881 GCF_977035675.1 Penaeus japonicus | reverse complement strand
ACAAAATGTTTAATGATGAGTACTCATAAGAGGACTTTCCTTATTCTAACCATTTTGGACTTGCATATCTGTATATATCAACTTTATTGGTGATGAGAAATCATTGATTCATTGATACATCTAAATTTGAAATAGAATTGAAGTAATTTATTTTTCACCTACTTATCCATTTTTTCTCAATTCCTTTTGATTATTCTGTCATCATTTAAGTGTTATTTAACTTTTTTGGATTATAACATGTAATATTTTTTCCATATGAGTGAATTCTTTCTTTTTTTTTCATTTGTCTTATTACCTATTTGACCTCTTGTTTTGCATTTTGAATTTTAGTGAAATGAGAAAACTGATTGGTTCAGATAGTTGGCCATGATTGTGGTGTGTTTTATATATCACATATTTTCACTTTCTATAGAACCCATGGAAGTAAGGCAGTTGGATGAAGTGCTCAAAAAAAGTCAAGATACTTATGGTAAAAGTTGCAGTAGGACATCTAGACAAGATAGTGAGGACATAAGATCTGCCACACCCCCTGGAGCATACCCAGCTGAAAGGACCCAAATGCGGCCTCCTATCACGCCCTCACCACGCCGTCCTATTGGTTCTCCTCAGTTTGCACGCGAAGTTATTACAGTTCAAGCTGATGTTCACCATATACCTGCACATATGGACAGGTAAGTCTGTGTTCTAGATTGTGTAGATTTTTGATTCATTTAGTGCATATTTTATTATATATATGTATATGTTGCAATGTCTAGATGCAGTAAAAGTAAAAGTAACAGTTGAGGCAGAATAACATGGTTTTCAGACATAATAGGGATATAGGGAATTAATCCATTTTCAATTTCAGTAATTTTAAATGAAACAACCTGCAAAATCAATCTTGATAATTCGTAGTTATACTTATATATGTAGATTTTATGTTACACTTATATATACCTATAGTTTTACAGGGTGATTCAGCAAAGATTACATTGAATTAGATGACAAACTTGGGTAATTTTAAACAGCAATGTCAGATTTTGCATAGTTTGCATGGTACAATAAAATTAAGATGTGTCAATGTTGGTGAAAAATTAGGTAAAACCTGCAGAAGTGTACTTTTTTACTCACAGACCTTTACAACTCCTGTCTCTTTATTACAACCTCAAGAAGTTATCCAGAGTAGCCCCCATTTGAAAGTTCTATATACCATACCAATGTATACACACCTGGCCATGATTCTCTATTTAGGCCATTAAGGATAAGGATAAGCCAGATTTGTGGAGCAGGATTAGATCATTGGCTGTTAACTCTTTTATCACCATGCCCCATATGCACATGCACACATATGCACTCGTGCACACACACACGCACAAGTATGCACACACACACACACACACACACACACACACACACACACACACACACACACACACACACACACACACACACACACACACACACACACACACACACACACACACACACACACACACACACACACACACACACACACACACACACACACACACACACACACACACACACAATTTTTAATCAGTGATTGAATATCAGGAAAAATAAAAAATGACATTTAGTCTTCATATGCAACAATTATGTACACAGCAACAATTATTCTGAATATTCCAAAAGTAGTGGGAGAAATTTCTACTTTTTCACTCAAGCCTCATACTCCTAAGTTAACCCGTTGCCGACTAGGGGATAGATTTGCTTACCCAGTTCCAGGATGGGTTTTATTACTGAGTGACGCAGCTTTAGCAACATTCCGTGATTTTTCCCACTCCCTTTTAGTCACTCATTGTAAAGCTAGAGCTTTTTTTGTGTTTTGTTTTTTTATGCGTTTATTTTCTTTATACTCATTGTGATAGAAGTGTTGCTGTGTCAGAGGAGGGCAAAAAGCAACTTTATTTTTTCATATTTGTGTGCTGTCACGAACGAACAAGAAACATATAACCATCCAAAATGAAGATAACATGGAGAGATAGGGAAGAGGAAGGAAACTTGTGCTTTTTGCAGTGAGGGCCATATCAAAAGGCATCCCTACTGGCACAGGGGCACATTGTAGGCATTGGGCATGGTTTGAGTCACCTTCCTCCTCTCGTTCTGCCTGCACATCTTTGATCTGCAGTATTTCAGAGCAAGAGGTCGACAACTTGCTATGTGCCATCGCTCTATAGAGATAGTGCTCACTAGAGACCGTAGATGGGTGCCATTCAAGGCTCTCTCCTGCTGGTGCTAGAAGAAAGTGATACCATCTAGGTTTTGGATGCGAGTTGAAACCCATTTTGCTTAATATTATGGCAGTCTTAGTAATTATGACTGCAATTGTCAACATCACTCACTCATTACTCATAGCACAATATAATAACATAGTGACCCAAAATCCCCAAACGTCATGACGCCCATCGTCAGGCAAGATCTCCTTTGTCACGTATGACAAAAAAAACACGTCACCCGTGTTAACGGGTTAAGAACCCATGCTGTAGATAGATGTCTAAAG
>NW_028234432.1:2573881-2586381 GCF_977035675.1 Penaeus japonicus | reverse complement strand
ATGGTTTCATTTAAAAAGAATTATAGAAATATATAATGCAAGCTAGAAGTATACTGAAAAATAACTTGATACAATATCATTGTTTAAAATTTGAGAAATATAGAATAAAAAAACAACAGATAAATATTTGTTGATATCTTGCATTACTGGTGAAGGATTCTGCAGTCCTTATTTAATGATGCTTACTTTAGACGTTTTTGTTATCATCCAAACTGTTACTTAGTATTGCAAATTTTGAATTGTTTTCTTAGCATCCTAATTTTGATATATTTTTTTTTTTACTTGTTTTTATTTCCAGTTTGAGTTACAAAAAATATATACATATATATATATATATATACATATATATATATATATATATATATATATATATATATATATATATATATATATATATATATATATATATATATATATATTTTGCATGTAATGCTCTATAAGTTTTCCCCAACTTTCAAGAGTAAAGTTGCAACTTGTACTAGCTAGAAACATTTTCATATTCAAGGTCAGTTTCCAGTAAATTAATTCATCTCAATACTTACCTCTGCAAAACCATATGTCTTAAAAGAAAAGAATAAATGATAAATGCCTCAACATGTTTTAAAAATAGAATAGACATATTCCAACATTCCATCTTATTTATCGAGCAGGCAATGGAAACACCATTCTTCAAATGAAATATATTTCAAATTAAACTTAACAATCTTTGGCAATACATATTTTACAATAGGTACACATATACATTTATATACACAACTTAAAGCTCTACTGAATACATGAGACAACATTTGCCCCTGAAAATAATAATTCAGAAATATTAAAGGATTTATAGGGTACTTCCAGGAATTTTTGGATATTTGTATTGGGAAGCAAGACCCTTTACAGTCACTGGGCGATTATGCCATTAGGTTGACTCTGAAAGCATTTAGGACTATAGTAAAACTTTTAGCAGTTTAGTTCAGAGCAGCCATATTGCTCTTCTGATGTGCAAGTTTTTGCTTTATCTGTTAAATGAATATGACTAAAAACATACACCTCGGCTCTAGAACAAATTTGTACCATACAACAATGTATGTTACAAATCAGTACCATTATAGACAATTAAATCAAATGATAGCCACAAAAAATGTAAGATTGCTAGATCCCTTGCATTAAAACTAAATTCAGCTTCACATTGTTACACTTCATGGTGTACATGAATAATTCAGTGTATTATAAAAGCTTTTGGAAACAAAAAGTAAACTTATTTACAAAAATGAAAAAAATAGCATTCCAAAAAGTACCAGAGTATATACAACAAAGCTAACAGTAAAATAAAATACAATTATTTCATATCTGTTTACCCTAAGTGATA
Organism: Penaeus japonicus; assembly: GCF_977035675.1. NCBI lineage: Eukaryota > Metazoa > Arthropoda > Malacostraca > Decapoda > Penaeidae > Penaeus > Penaeus japonicus. The sequence goes on along the minus strand of NW_028234432.1, from coordinate 2,585,027 downwards.
TAAGTGGAAATTAAATATTTTGTATTGCAAGGCAACTGATATCTGACATTAAAGAAATCATCACTCAGACCTTTCATTACACATCCATTACAATTCAAATAAATTTAATTCAATCAGCTTTCACAATGTGGGTATATAGTAGCAAAATTATGGCTGTTTCTGTAACTTCTCTACTTTTGACTATCAAAGAATCAACTTCAGTTTTCATAGTAACTAAAGAAAAGACTAAATATAGAAATAGTTCTCATAGTCATTGTAGGAGTGCGCTCGGCGTGTTCTTGCATGAGCGTGTACGTCATCATCCTCCTCTTCATCATCAACAGGAGTCTCGACTAACTCCACACTTTGGCTCCAGGGCAGCTGTGAAAGTAAAAGGCACAATTTAGGAAGGTCAGCTTTGTAAGTTTAAAAGAATAATTTAAAGAAGAATGAACAGCAGCAGCAGCAGAAGGGAAAACAAGAAAAAATACCGACTACAAATGGATGACACCACAGAAAATATAACTTGATTCATATTTAGATATTAGTGATCACCAATAAAAAAGATACCGAACACTGCTCACCTGTCGTCGTACTGCCCCTCTCAATGGTGGAACTGGATGGGATGAGCGAAGGGGTGGTGTTGGACATTCCTCCTCCTCTTCCTCAAGGGTTTCATTGTTGCATGGGGAATTGCATAAGCTGTTATTGTTATTATTATTGATAGAGGGAGTGTTGATAGTGACGGTAGAAGCTCCATTAGGTGATATGGTAATGGTAGTGGAGGGTGTGATGTTGTCTGTTGTGGTTTCATCATTTGTTGAAACCTCCAAAGAGCAACTAGGTGTGGTGGACTTGGATGGAGGTGGAGAGGTGGATCTGCTACCCTCTGCTCGTATACGGGAGTTGATTTTCTTCATTGAGGCACGACCCAGTGAGGCCCTGTTAGAGTGGAAAAGGAATTATCTTTTAGAAATTAATTTTACCTATAGTAATTAAAAAAGTTCCTTCACTTTCCCCATGGAATAAAAGGACTACTGCAATAATAAAACAACCTCTAATTAATTATTAGAATATACTAAATCTTGACTTAAATAGAGATGAACAGAACATAAATCTACCTAACACTGAAAGGTACAATAATCTCTGCCCGAATATTTCACTCAAAACACCTAATTAGCAACATCCAATTTAAAATTCTAAACAACTTAGTGTATTTCATATAATGATAATCAGTTGATCCTCCCTATTTTAACAACCCAGTTTTCTTCCTTGATAATTCTTTCCATTGTTTATTTTATTTTAAAGACCAAAATGCGATACAATGATTTCTATTTATGGGTTAAAAGTGATAATTCAGAATTGGTTCTCAACCTTTTCAACAGGATGCCCTGTTTTTGCTTTTAGGAAATCCTCATACTTCCATATAGCTTTAACAGATATTTCTGCCCATTTCCTTATCCACCTCGCTCCTCCCATCATAAAATGGGATAGACCTCATATCCTTACTGTTGCATCCTTTAGGAACAAATATATCAAATAGCTATGAGGTCGCACACGGTGTCATTACCTTAGTGTTGCAAGGGGAGTGATGTGGGCATGTGAAGGTGCAGGAGAAGGTGAATGTCGGACAACCAAGCGAGCGTGGTCACGTGTTGCCCAGCGGGCTGTGAGGCGTAAAGGTCTTTCGTCTTGATGGAGTTTCCGTTCACGCCCGTCAGTTCTCCGTACCTGTAAGATTGAGGAATAGATTATTCAGCTGTAATAGATGTCAGATTCACGTGGTAGCTGATTGAAATTCGAGTTTAGGCTAAAAAAATGTGATGTTGGAAGATTGAAAGTGAGCACAGGCTTATAATGAACAACAGAGGACAGAGAACAAGTAGGAGCTTATTATTGAGTTCTGCAAAAGTGCTTCTAACTTCAAATCTATCAAAGATACCCATGTTATTTAATCAATTTCTATCAAAACTCTTCATAGCAATTGCACATGAATCACACACACTTACTTCATATATGGAATAATTGTTAACATTGTCGTTGATATTGTTGCACAGGAGCACTAGACGGATCAGTTCATCGCACGTTGTTCTTTCACTCACAAGCAAGCTCTTGTATTGTGACTGAAATTATGAATAATAATTAGTCATTTGCAAATACTAGAATCTTCAATAGGGCAAATAAAATGGTAATATATCTTCTTTAGCAATGCTTCATATTTATGTGTATAAGATAATTAAACTAAAATGTTTAAGACTGCAATTGCACTGTTAAATATATAGTGTATCTTAGTTGGAACCCATTATGCGCTCATCGGTTTTAATAAAGTTTTATCAATCTTTAGCTTCCTTTAAATATATATAAATATTAATAAACACTGAAAAAGTACTCTATTAACCTCAAAACCCTTTATTGTTTAACAAAGAATGATCAAAATATTTTAGACCAATTGTAAAAAGAGTAGAACAAGTCTTCTCATAATTTCTATAATTATACAGCGAGGGGTAAAAAGCCTGCGCACTCACCCCAGTCACGAGGGCCCCGTCGTACACCCTCACAAGACCGCCCGGCCGCATCTTCAACGCAAATTTCGAATCGCCTCGAGGGTGACACGACTGGAGCTCTGCCGGCCTCGAGTCGTCCTCCAAGGTCAAACTGGTCCTCATTATGCTTCCTGTCAAACGTAATGTTGTGAATATAAACATAACAATCGAATAATGTATCAAGTGATCATAGTGTTCCTATGTTATGCTAAGCCTCTTTATGCCTCAAAGGATGGCATCTCCTTCTATTTATGACATCGTATAAGATAAGTTACCTGTCTTCCGAACTGTGACTTCCATAGTGAGAAAGAAGAGATTCGGATCCCGGTGTTTCATCCTGAATTTAGAGAGGATGGACTGGACGAGGTCCCTGCACGTGGTGGTGTAGGAAATGCACACTGTCTTGTACTCCATTTCTTGCATGAGGCACCTGACCCACACACGGACTGTCGTCTGTAAGATAAAGGGTCGTTAGGATTTATTTTATTTATTTATTTTTATTATTATTATTTTTTTTTTTGGAAAAAAAATCACAGGAAGAGTGAATTGACGCAATGTTAATGAAATGTGTTTTGTATTAAGCGTGCAATATTTGTTGCTGTAACGCTTCCTTTAAAAGACAGCTAGCGTGCGACTACTTCCGCTATGGAGTAAGATAAACCAAAAGGGAAATGTGCCATCGGTAATTCATTACTAAGAGAATGCGAGTTGTTTCGAATTACCTGTAGCGCAATTGAATGTAAAGAGGAGATTAGTTACGTAATATGACCAATTTCATGACTGCGGTATTACGTCTCTGGTTGTGCCCCGGAAGTAAGTGTTAGACAAGCACTTTCATCCACCGCAACATGCAAGCAGCTTTGCCGAATTTAAAGTTAGTTTTCAGTAACTATAAATGATGCATCAGTTGAACTAGCTGACCCACAATTATTATAAACGACCTGTCGATTTCCATATTTGTAACTCCATCTTTGTGGCCATAATGTATGGGCGAGTAAAAGGGAATAAATGATTCCTGTGACTGCACTGAGCTTTGGAGCTTCAGCGCTGCATAACAGCAATTTTACGTACTGAATGTTTCCAGTCGCCTTTCTCTAAGAAGTGAAGGCTCTGTTACCAAGTAATGATAGCCGACATTCGACACTCAGTATCAACAGACCGTAGCTAGGAAAGGTTCGTCCGCAGGCACAAACAGCACACACAAACATTCATACAATCTACGTGAGATATGACGACGAAGGCGTTCCTCAAAAACTAACGCTCGCATTCACCTCTTATTCCCTAAACCACAACAGGCATAACTTAATGATCATCATTAGGCGATCTACTCTCCCACTGCCAACTCTCGCGCACATTCACCTCTTCCTCCCTGAATCACCACAGGCACAAATTAATGAGCCTCATTAGACAGCGTAGTCTCTCACTGCCAACCGCGACGTGTGTCTGGCAGGGGAAGGTAACAGCAGGGGCCCAAGTGGAGGAATAAGGAGTCGTTCACGGCCATCACCGCAACACCTGGCACCATCGACATCGGCCCTCGTGCTGATGCTGTTTACGCTTTCCCACAACGTATCACTGGCCCAAAGTGGCCATGGCAAAAGCCGGGAGGGAGTAGGGGGGGGGCGGTGCTAAGGGGAAGGGGAAGGTAAGGTCAATCTTCCACCTTCGATGCTGTCATTGTTATCAAAATTATAGATCGGTGTTGTGCAAATGAACTAATGCTTCGAGTATGCTTAGAGGGGTAACAACCCTCAAATGCTCTTCTTCACGTAACGCCACCGGACGCCGCCCCTCCACACCACGCAGGCCTCAGTTTCCTAAACGTCTTTAGCTTGTGTCTCTCCATTCGTAAAGACAGTTTATCCATTCATCCTCAGTCATTCTCTCTCTCTCTCTCTCTCTCTCTCTCCCTCTCTCTCTCTCTCTCTCTCTCTCTCTCTCTCTCTCTCTCTCTCTCTCATCTCTCATCTCTCCTCCCTCTCTCTCTCTCTCTCTCTCTCATATATATCTATATATATATATATATATATATATATATATATATATATATGTATATACACACACACACACCCACTATATATATATATATATATATATATATATATATATATATATATATATATATATATATATATATATATATATATATCAATACATATTTTTATTAACATCTAACTTTTCTCCTATGTTCAGAATATGTATAGTTCGTGATGGCGAAAACTGACAAAACAAGCAACACAAGGCTAATGCACATCCACACCCATAATTGGTCTGACTTAAACCTTTCAGCGGACATACAATCTCACGTGGTAGCTCTGGTGGTCATCCGTGGGAACCATTCCTTTGCCAGTGGTCACTGAAACACCTGTCGCATCCTGTGTCAGAGAGAGGGAAAAGGAGAGGGAGAGAGGGATAGGCAGAAAGGGGAGAGGTAGAGAGAGAGAGAGAAAGGAGAGGGGAGAGAGGTAGAGAGAGAAAGGAGAGAGAGAGAGAGAGAGAGAGAGAGAGAGAGAGAGAGAGAGAGAGAGAGAGAGAGAGAGAGAGAGAGAGAGAGAGAGAGAGAGAGAGAGGAGAAGGAGAAAGAGAGAGAGGGGGGGGGGATGTGAACGCATTAAGTGGCACTGAATCTGCTGACTTAGCATTGACGTCTGTGCTCCGTGTGTTTGAACATCGACAGTGTGAGCCCAGTCGACATACGCGATTCAGATCTGATATATCGCTACGTTTTTTATGAACTATATATATATATATATATATATATATATATATATATATATATATATATATATATGTATGTATGTATGTATGTATGTATGTGTGTGTGTGTGTGTGATTGTGAATGTGTGTGAATGTGATTGTGTGTGTGTGTGTGTGTGTGTGTGTGTGTGTGTGTGTGTGTGTGTGTGTGTGTGTGTGTGTGTGTGTGTGTGTGTGTGTGTGTGTGTGTGTGTGTGTGAGAGCGTACACGTGTATGCGTGGTAGTGCGTTTGTACGTGGCCGAAAATTCCGAGCCAGACGAGCGACATGTGTGGGATAAGCTCCTGAATATGCATGCGGTGTGGGACGCAGCCGTCAGCTGCGCCTTCTACAGCGTGACAACCGGCCGTGCCACGCCTCCCGAGCTACCTTACTAAGCCTAGCGCAGATGCTTGTATATGCTCAAGATTGCGTATTCCAGCTTTCTAGAGGGACCATAATCAGTTTTTGAGACTTACCGCATGCGGGCACGCCACCCAAACAGAACGATCTCTCGCCTACCGACTCACAGCCAAAGAATGTGGCCATGACTGATGAAGCGCAATGATCAAATTGCAATATACGTAAAGGCGTGTGTGGTGGCCAAGACATTCAGTTGTTTGTCATAATCCTCGCCAGATCGCTATATCTAGCATCATAATCATCCTGCTGTTGATACTGAGAAAGCCGTAGGTGAAGGAACTCAAATGGATACAAATTAAGAAACGATTGATACCGAAAAAAAAAATAAAAATAATATGATGAATCGAATGGTAAAAGCAAGTAACATATATATTTACGATCTATTAAAACCACTCTAAAAAAAAAAAATACTTCAATATCAAGTACCGTGACCACAGGCGACCCCACCTGCCAGTCATACCTGCGGCTGACCTGAGCGTGTGCGCGAGTGACCTTACCCTCACCTTGTTTACCCCGTGCCGGACGAGGCGGAAAAAATGGGGCTAATTTGCTCGGCGCATCACAAAAGAAAGGACACGCCACAAGCCGACACGATTTCACGAGGGATTCGCGAACGCCTGTCAATGCGATGACTCTATCTGGGGCTCTTCCTTCATTCACCCTTCGAGACCACGCAGATCTTTCGGAGGGTGGGATATGAAGGGAAAACAATGGACAAATAAAAAACATACTCAATAATAATAATGATAAAAAAAAAATAAGAAATAGACATACGAAGTAGAAGGTAACAGAGATAAACAATAATCAAGGAAGACAGAGGATAAACCCATTAAATAAAAAAACGCTAGACAGAAACGAAACAAGCTAAGAAAAACGAGAGAAAAAATCCCCCTCCCCCCCCCCCCGCCCGCCTACCAAAGGGTCGAACGAGGTAATTATTAGCGCTTAAAACCCCCCGTGGTGGTGCTGAAGACGAAAGCGGCGGGACGATAATGATACATATAGAGAAAAAAAGACAGTTATTAATCGTGTGAAAGAAGGAGAAAAGGCGGAGAGAGACTTCTGAAGTGGGAAGGAGAGAGGAAAAGAAAGCGGGAGGATATTGTGTATAGGAGGTGGAGAGGTGATGCGAAAACATGTGTAACAAGAATAGAAAAACAAAAACAAAAAACAAATAGAAAAGATAAAACAGAAAAGATGGCTGGATTAGAAAAAAAAAAGACTTATTCAACCAAACAGGCTTCGAAAACCCAACAGAGACCGCCGACTTGAGTTGTTTATGTACCTAAGAAGGGGGAAAACACCCACGCTATATATAAACCCATACAAAAATAATCCTATCTGCGAGGGAATCTTTTTCTCCTCCTACTCTCGCCTGGGCCGCCGACGCCATCAGTGGAGCCACTATATATAATCTTTCCTATCAAGTTTTTCCTCGGTACTTTTTCAAGCCAGCACTGATGTCGGAGCGTTGTCTTAAGACCTGCATCAGCTGTTGGAAGTTCCGAGGAGTAAATTTGTTTGTGTGGTTAAGGGGTTAAGGGCCCTCCCCCTGCGGCCCTCCCACCTCCCCCCTCCCCGGCACCGCCACCCACGCACTGCCCACAACTATGATAATTGTAAGCCTCCTTGGTGCTCTTGATACTATGAATTCTGACAAACAAGTAAAGCCGAAATAGTCATTCAAATAACAAATAAACACACAAATAGATAAACGAGAGCTCCTAGCAGGCACGCAGATCTGCGCACTGCTACTCCCCTCGCAAGTAAACAAACTTGATCTTCCTGTTACAAGCATGCATGAAGTAACTGTAAAGAACGAGCATGCATAAATAAGGCTTCAGTGGCATGTATGAGGAAGAAAAAAAAAGCTTCACCGTTATGGCAAACACTATATTCATTTCTCTATTACACGCGGCGATTATCACCTCAGAGTCATCACAGTCTCACCACACTTATCACTATCATTAGCCTCCATTAGCATCATCATCAGTTGAGCGTGAAATGTCCCGGATCGGGGACATGAAAGCCGACGCTCGCCATTAACCGCAGTGAGGTGAAGCTAATGGACTTACGCTAACCGGTAATCCCACGCGGATTTATTTGCCGGCACTGTGGGATTACAGGTGGATTTTCAGGGATTGGATTCTCCCGCGCGCCCGCCCGCCCGCTTCCCCTTCCCTCTTCTCCGCGTCCCGTCGCCTCGCCCGACCCTTCCTTAGTATGGGTTGTAAGTCCATTAATTCGTCTTGATTGGATTGGCGGCACTCGAGTAGGCGAGTGAGCGCGGGTGAAATAAAATGCATGGATGCACATACTAATGCTAATGCATGCAAACGAATGCACGTACACACGCACGAACGCACGCACACAAAAACAAAAACAAGCACGCCTGCACACACTGTCAGGTGGTCTTGTCAACGGCGCTCCCCGCTATGCGTCTCCCCGCCCTCCTGATCTCCCCGCTCACCTTATCTCCCCGCCCTCCAGATCTCCCCGCTCACCTGATCTCCCCGCCCTCCTGATCTCCCCGCCCTCCTGATCTCCCCGCCCTCCAGATCTCCCCGCCCTCCTGATCTCCCCGCCCTCCAGATCTCCCCGGCCGTCCTCTCCTTCCTCTCCTTCCCCTGACGGCCGACGCAGCGCCTCGTCGCAGAACCTCCCAAACTGCCCTACAGTTCTCAACCTTTCTTTCATTCTTCCTTTGAATAATTATTTGGCATATCCGGATATCTAGTTTATGAACGATTTTTTTTCTGCTTCTCTAGGGAAATTGTTTCATGTCTGATTAATTAATGCAAAAATATAATTGAATTGGATCACGAATAAGAAAGAATGCAGGGCTGATGAGGGAAGTGATCTATGTCATCGTGAATAATCGGGATTGGAAAAACCGCAGTGGATTTAAACGAGATAAAAACTAGAACGACTGTAATAATGCAAGTCCTCCCACCTCCCCTTACCACCCCCTCCCCCGCCCACTGGCGCCCAGAGCACAGCGACGCCGCGACCTTAGTAGTGGACGCTGCAGGACCGGAAGAGAAGCGGGTCGGCGATGGCGGAGGAGCCAGTTTTTGCGAGAAACCCTTCTGGCGGTGATCAGGTGGCCCCGCAGGCACTCTCCCTCTCTCCCTCCCTCCCTCCCCTCCCTCCCCTCCCGACGCTATCTGCGCCGCCCTTTGTCTGTTGTGCGAGAGCGACTTGCATCCTCCTGGCTGCTCGCGCTTGAGGTCGTGTCTTGCCTATTACGGAGGCTGGAGCATACGCCGGGAATGCGTGCTTGAGACTGTATTCAGATTATCTTCTATGTGCACACGATGTGTATATGGTTGTATGTAATGTATGGACATGCAATTGGAAAATATGTGAAACCATATAAAGAAGAGCATACTGTGAACTAAGAAATAAAATGCATAGCAAATAATGGATCTTACCAACTACAATATAATTTCCAGCAAATGATACTCCCCTGCCAGAACCAGCAGAACCGCAGGGACAGCACTCTAAAAACCTTACCTTTCTTTACACCACACCGTTAAAAATGTAAAAAATGTAGCAGATAAAACGTTAAATAATGACCTGTAACACACAAGGTATCACAGAGTGTCACACGCCCACTCATTTGCATGCTGGCTGGCTGGCTGGCTCTGGGGCTTGAAGGGTTGACCATACCTCCTTCTCCTCCTTCTCCTCCTCCTCCTCCTCCTCCTCGGGCTCTTCCTGGGGAGCTTGGAGGCAGTCGGACGGAGGTAGGAAGGAGAGGAGGCAGAAGAATTGTGAAGGATCAAAGGGAGGGGGGAGGAGGAAGAGGGAAAGGGTCGATAATAAGGATGAAAGAAGGAAACCAAGTAGAGACGTTACCTCGTGGGAGTACGGCCTCAGACGCGGCCTTGACGAGCTCGAAGAAGAGACAAGTCTGCCCTGAGGGAGAAAGGCACCACCACATTAGAAATGAGAAAGAGGGATTGCAGAAATAAAACAATATTACCAAAAATGCTACAAGAAATCTATTTTACTACTACAGTGATAAAGAAAAATACTACATGGGGATATTTCAATCTACAAGAATCACAGAAAAGCTATCTATGTCTATGTCACCGCTTCTTATCACTACCGTAGACATGCAGTCTGAAAAAAATAGATCAAAACCCAATAATAAAATATAGACATTCACAACCGATACAGAGAACTATGGAAAGTAATGGTATCTAGAGAAACCAGGGACTAGGAAACGGTCGAAGGGCAGACAGCAAGGACCAGGGACGGGAAGTTAGGGACAGGACAGGTGTGAGTGAGGGACGTGCAGGCGAGGGGGGGGGGGGGGGGGAGGAATTTACCCCCTCAGGTGTATCCCGTAATTGTCCGACTCCTGAAGGCGGCATCGCAGCGGCAGGGAGCGTAATCATGGTGAGAAGGCCGACATTAACACGGTAAGCATGACAGGGGGCGGCGACGTGGTATGACAAGGGGAGGAGGAGGAGGAGGAGGGAGAAGCAAGGGGAGGAGGGAGGGGAGGAAGTGAGACAGGAATGTAGAGGCATGAATGAATAGGAAAGGGTAAGCGCGAACGGGGGGAAAGAGTGACCCGGAAGAAGGTCCATTTGGATAGAGGAATAAAGAGACGCGGATGGACGGAGGAAGGCGGATTTGGGGAAGATGACGGCAGGCGGGACAGACACGGCGAGGCCGCATCAAAAAGAGATGGCACGGCGATGGATTTCTAAATGGTTCAGTTCCGAATTAAAAAAAAAAGTACTGTCTATATCAATATGTGCTTCCACACATACATACATACATACTCACACATACACATATGTCTGTGTGTGTGTACATACATATATATATATATATATATATATATATATATATATATATATATATAATAGCTAAATAGATAGATACAGACATAGATATATAAATCCCCATATAGAAATTTCGAAATGCCATGTTCCCATTTATCCACCACAGCTCTCTAAGTGGCAATATAAAACAGCCATCCACTAACACAGGCAGAGTACGGCGGGGCGCGACGGCGGGTCGGCCCGGTCGGGGCACGTGGTGGAGGAGGAGGCCCGTCATTAGCCACTTCGCGCCGCCCCACTTTTTCACGAGGAATGTCGGAGAGGGAGGGAAGGGGAGGGGAGGGGAGGGAGGGGGAGGGAGAGGGGGCGGGCAGGACGTGCGTAACTCCCGTGGAGAAAGTCCAATCACAGCCTCTGCCTCCTTCCTATCTGCCCTTCCGCGTATATCGGCGATTTGACTCTTCCGTGCAGCTCGCTTGTCTGTCAGGATCTGCGGTCGATTCAGTGTAATTCCTGCACTTACTGATTTTTTTCTGGCTTATATTCTCTCTTTTCTCTCTCTCTCTCTCTCTCTCTCTCTCCCTCTCTCTCTCTCTCTCTCTCTCTCTCTCTATCTCTCTCCCACTCTCTCTCTGTTCCCCTTTCTCTCTCTCTCTCTCTCCC
>NW_028234432.1:2563881-2566381 GCF_977035675.1 Penaeus japonicus | reverse complement strand
CTGCCACTCATTCCTTTCCTTCAGTCTCGTTCCCTTTGAGTGAATTCAGCAGAAAACGTCGGGATAGAAAATGAAACAAGTTACGTTTCAATCCAGACGATTATCCTCGTAAAATACCGTTATACATAGGTATATACATGTGTGTGTGTGTGTGTGTGTGTGTGTGTGTGTGTGTGTGTGTGTGTGTGTGTGTGTGTGTGTGTGTGTGTGCCCGGTTCTCCGCAAACAGAAGCTCGCACAGTCGACATGCCTAAAGGGCGCATAAGAAAGAGCGGAATAGCCCGCCCCGACACGCCCGTCCTTCGCGCCGTGATGTTTCTCGCAAACGGGCGGATTCTCCCACGCTCCAAAATCCGTTCTTTGTGCGCCTCCGATGAATGGGACTTCCGAAACTTCTTGAATTATTTACGAATAGTTCGACGCATAATATCAACCCCCTTCTCTCTCTCTTTCCCTCTCTCTCTCTCTCTCTCTCTCTCTCTCTCTCTCTCTCTCTCTCTCTCTCTCTCTCTCTCTCTCTCTCTCTCTCTCTCTCTCTCTCTCTCTCTCTCTCTCTCTCTCTCCTTCTCTCCCTCTCCTTCTCCCCCTCTCTCTACCTTTCTCTCTCCCTCCCTTCCCTTCTCTCTCCCTCTCCTTCTCATTCCCTCTTTGGTTAAAGGTGAGGAAAGTATAAATATGAGATAACTAAACAGCTAGAAAGATTGAAGAAAATCTGCAGAGAGGGAGAAGTCGCCGCAAACACACAAGGAGAGGCAACCGAAGAACGAAAGAAGAGACACAGAAGAACGAAAGGAGAGACACAGAAGAACGAAAGGAGAGACGCAGAAGAACGAAAGGAGAGACGCAGAAGAACGAAAGGAGAGACGCAGAAGAACGAAAGAAGAGACGCAGAAGAACGAAAGAAGAGACGCAGAAGAACGAAAGGAGAGACGCAGAAGAACGAAAGGAGAGACGCAGAAGAACGAAAGGAGAGACGCAGAAGAACGAAAGGAGAGACGCAGAAGAACGAAAGGAGAGACGCAGAAGAACGAAAGGAGAGACGCAGAAGAACGAAAGGAGAGACGCAGAAGAACGAAAGGAGAGACGCAGAAGAACGAAAGGAGAGACGCAGAAGAACGAAAGGAGAGACACAGAAGAACGAAAGGAGAGACGCAGAAGAACGAAAGGAGAGACGCAGAAGAACGAAAGGAGAGACGCAGAAGAACGAAAGGAGAGACACAGAAGAACGAAAGGAGAGACACAGAAGAACGAAAGGAGAGACGCAGAAGAACCGGGATGTCCGTTTATGCGTAATATTTTCCAGGTGACTGCACGGCGTGTAGGCGCGATTGCTCCAGCGTTGGCCTTCCTCCGACATGATTATAATTATTTACCATTCCGCTACTACGTGTTTGAGATTTCTTCGTCTTTTCGCATATTTCATTTTGATCTTTTTTTTCTTCTTCCTCTCTTCTCTTCTCTCTCCCTGCTGGTTCCACCTGATCCACGCACTGATGGACTCTTTTGTCTCAGCGTAACATCCTCCCTCCCCACCCCCCCACCCCCACCCTAGGTCCACAAGGGCGCTGGAAGTGAGGTTTGGAGGCCTTTTGTTTCCAATAACCGCCCATTGGGTCCGTGTTCGCCTCCCCCCCCCCCTTTGGCGTCAATGGGGAACCTATCGCTTTGGTTGGTCTTTTATGTTTAAGGGAAGGGGATAGAATAGACGTATTTCACGCACATACATACATACATACACACACGCACGCACGTGTATACGCATACACGATAGACCTATGGCCCACGCTCCACCACCACATCCGCGCCTGACCGCCCGATTCCTCCTCGAGTCGTGGGAATCGTCGCAGACGCCCTTTGACACTCATCCTGGAAAGTGCCTAATTACCCCCTCCCCCCCCCTCTGTCCCAGAAGCCAGCCAAGAAGTGATGACCTAAGCCAGGAGCTTACTTCCGGTCGGCAATGTTCCTATTCCAATTAAGGCCATTCTGTTTTCGTTCTGTTCGGCCCTCCCCCAAGGTACGTATTGTGCGTTCTATCGTGAGCTCATTTCCGTCTCTCTTCCGTTCTTCTTACCTTTTCCATTTACAGTATCAGTGTTTCGTATGTGTAAGGTACTGTTACATAGTCGCTCGTTTTTTTCCATGTTCCCTCACTCAGTCTTCTCTCTCTTTCTCTCCTGACTCTCACTTATTTCCTCTTCCTTTCTCCTAACCTTTCTGTTCTCTTTGCTAAAAAAGAATCAAAATTCGCATCCATTCCGTTCCGTTCCCTGCTGCTACACTCACGCGTCATAATCTTGCTAAAACTCTCACCGCGCTCAGTTACGCAATGTTGCAGACGGCAAGGAAGAGAGCGGCGCAACAAACGCACGCTGTCGCCTTGCAGAGCTGCGGATTTGACACAGCTGAGGAGTCAGCTTGAGTATGCACGGGGAATATCTAACTCTCAACAGTATCACAAAAAAACAAAAACGTGAAGTTACCAGCGAAATAAAGGGTC
>NW_028234432.1:2551381-2553881 GCF_977035675.1 Penaeus japonicus | reverse complement strand
TATTTTATTGCGAATGTTGCTGTATTCTATCTGTCTGCTCTGTAATCTGTTTTGGCGTTTTTAATCTCTCCCACTTCCATCGCAGATTTGATATAATAAGAGGAAAGTCACGTTACAGTTAACGAATCGCCAGTCATCATACTTACACCGAACAATCCCGCTTATCATAATTAATAATGTAATTACATCAACACTGCCGCCACCTTCACTTCATGACAAACGGCGTATGGGGCAGCGTCGAACGAGGGACTTGACAAAAGGGTTACGTCACCGGTGTTGTCACTTCCTGTCACACACGCGCAGTGCCATACATATAACCTTCCGTCGTTGCACTTACTGTACTAGGAGCGTGGCCTTGTGACTGACAGATAAAGGAGGAGGCTCCGGAGAGACAGACACAAGAGTACAAACCCACATACATGACTAGACAGGTGGTCAAACGAACGCACAATAACATGAGCACGCACGCACGACCACATAAACCCCCCCCTACACACACACAACACAAATACACACACAACACAAATACATACATACACACACACACACACACACACACACACACACACACACACACACACACACACACACACACACACACGCATGACTGAAATCGAAGCAGGAACCATGACAGACAGTATGTTTTAATTCCCGCTTTACTTTTTTCCTTACTTTCACTCTCAGAAGATAGCTATACAGGACGCCCATTCGCACAGTCACCACGGGCGTAGCAAGGCCCTTTGGGTGGACCGATTAATATCTTGTCGCCCAACAAGGCGGAAATTCGTCACTCGTGAATTTCGTAACTCGCCGACATATGGCAGCCACGCTATATGCTATGACGATTATAAAAAAAACAATTATAAAAATGAGGACCATGAATAATGATAACGGTAATATTTATTATCATTTTTACTATTATCATCCGCCTTATGTAATTGCAACAAACATACAAATGAGGGGATGTACAGCCAAGTGTAAACGCGAGAATGCGGGCACGTATGCTTAAATAGTTTTTAAAATATAGTTGCAGAAGGAGGAGAGACAGAGAGAGGAAGGAAGAACTGTATGTGCGGGGGATGAGAGGGTGAGAGAGGGAGAGAGAGGGAGAGGGAGAGGGAGGGAGAGGGAGAGCGAGAGGGAGGGAGAGGGAGGGAGAGGGAGAGGGAGGGAGAGCGAGAGGGAGGGAGAGAGCGAGAGGGAGGGAGGGAGAGGGAGGGAGGGAGGGAGAGAGAGGGGAGGGAGGGGAGGAGGGAGAGAGAGAGAGAGCGATATATATATATATATATATATATATATATATATATATATATATATATATATATATATATATATATATATATATAGAGAGAGAGAGAGAGAGAGAGAGAGAAGGCGGACGAAGGTATGGGATAGGAAAGGAGGAGATAAGGAGCCAAAGAAAGGAGAGAAAATGGCGAGGAGGAGGAGGAGGCCGAGCGAGCGAGCCCGAGGAGGACACACCAGGCCCAGCTCACACCGCACCGGAAGTGCAAGGGTCTGCCAGTCTTAATAAACTCTTAAAGGACTGGCGGCCCTCAGAGGCTCGGTGGGTGGGTGGGTGGTGGGAAGGGGGAAGGGGGAAGGGGGAAGGGGGGAGGGGGAAGGGTGGGTGGGTGGATGGGGAGGGGACGTGGGCTATTTTTTGGGCGTCTCTAGTGGCCGCCATGTAATCGAGTTGTTATTTTTGCATTATTCTCGGGCCTTCCTGTTTTTGTTCCTTCTTTCTTTAATGCCTTGCTACACCATTTCGTGTCTTTTAATGTTTCTTTTCTTTTCATTTCCCTTTTCATTTTCCACGTCATGACATCCATTATTCCTCCTCCTTCTTTCAAACAATTTTGCAATTCCTCGCGCTGTTCTTTCTCTCACCATTATTATTGTTCTCCTCGCCTTATTTTCACTTTCTCCTTCTCCTTTACTTCTTCCCCACCTCTACCTCTACTCCCCCCCCCACACACCTTCCCCCTCTTCTTCCCTCTTCTCCCCTCTTCCCTCCTTTCGCAAGCCAAAATTCATGACACAGCAGAACCTCCCCTTCGAACCCCTTGCTTGCAAACGCGGGAGCAACAACATCTCGAGGTTCTTTCACGTTGTGGCAGGTGGGGGAAGGGGCGGGGGGCGGGGGGGTGGGGGGATTTACTCTAATCCTGTATTTATCCGTTTGCTTTTCATTTTTTTTTCCTTTCTCTTCTTCTTCTTCTCCTCCTTTGCGAAATTCCTTCATTCCGAAGTTTCTTTTGCTTATTTGTTAAGACATTTATTTTATTTAATTTCTTTTCACCGGCATGTCAAGACACATATAAACATAAACATAAACATAAACATAAACATAAATATAAACATAAAATACCCACATGCTGGTGAGTAATTCCTATTTAAAGTTTTGTCTCTCTCTCTCTCTCTCCCAAAGTAAGACGAGCAATGTAATCACGAAACACAAACATATACATATATATATATATTATATATATATATATAT
>NW_028234432.1:2543881-2546381 GCF_977035675.1 Penaeus japonicus | reverse complement strand
TCACATTATAAGTAAGGATATTTTCCCTGTATAACTACAACATTAAATTCCAGATAAAAGTCACCATCGGCAGCACTGTCATGCCGTAGCTTTTTTATGGCTATATCCCTGTTTTCGCCTGTCCTTCCTTTCCTCCTTCATAACCTCCTTTCACTCGGGAAGGAAGTGGTTCCCGCACCTCCGTCCGGACCAAAGTGACATGATGCCAGTCCTAATGGCGCCTGGACTCACTCACGCCAATATCCTGTCCTTACCCTTCCTATACATCTCGTTTCCCTCTTCTATCCCTTTTCAGTTTCGTCTTCTCTCGATTTCTGCATTTCTCTCCTGATTCTCTTTCTCCCTTTTGTCTTTCAGCTAATTCCACTTCCCTTCTCATTTTCCTTTAATCATTTATTCTCTCCTCTCCTCTTTTTCCTATTCTCTCTGCCTCCTTCCCCCCTTCCGAGTCCCTCCACGCCCCTCAGTGTGCCTGTTCCGTCCATCACCATCCGGGGCGACGGCGGGATCCTCAACACCGACTCTTAAACCTACTCCTGCTCCTCCGCCGCCGATGTAAACAGACCGCACGCACGTCTGGTAGACTCATTAATATTTCCAGTAGAAATCGTAGAAATCGTAGAAATCGTAGAAATCTCGTTATTCCTCTGACATTTTCGATCGACATTATCATGTCAAGAAAGTCTCTGCTCTTTAAAAAACGACGACAAGCGACCTTCAGCATCTTCGCTCGGCCGAGTTCCGGCAGCAGCGAAAAGCGTGTCCGACAAGTAACCTGATCCAAGGAACCCTCCCCCCCTCTTTTCTTCCTTTCCTCTCTCCCTCTTTTCTTCCTTTCCTCTCTCCCTTCCTTTGGGTCTTTCCTTAGCCTCTGTTCCTCCATCCTTTCTCCACCAGCCTTTTCCCTTCCTCTTTCTGTCCTCTCTGCTATTCTTCTCTTTCGTTCTCTTTCTCTCCCGTTCTCATGTCCCCCTTCTCTCTTTCCTGTTCTATATTCTTCCTATCAACCGTCCCTCTCTCTTTCTCCTTCCGTTTTTCCCTCTCTATCTCTCTCCCTCGGGTTACGCCTGACCTCGAAGGCGTGGTCACGGTGGAATGCGTTCATTGATTTTCCATTTTGTCCCTTTCTTCCACTTTCGTTATCTTGGTAGTAGGGCTTCTATTTCTCCTTTCTCCCTCCTTCCATCGCCCCTTTCTATCCATCACTACTTCTTATCCCTCTTTCATAAACTTCTCCCTTCCACCTCTACCCTTTCCTCATTTTCTTCCCACAATTATTCCCCCTTCCTCCTCTACCATATATTCTTCCTCTTCTCCTCCCCCTCCAGTCTCCACCGCCCTGGCACCGGAAGCCCCATGTAGTGCAGGTCTCCGCTTAGTCCCTCTCCCCATGTGACGCAGCCCGCATGGGGAGAATGGGCATTAACAAGGAAAAATGGATAAATTGGGAGATATGACGACCGATTAGAGAAGGGAAGCGAATGGAAAGTGATGAAGGGTGATAACACATTTAGGGAGAAACCGTACGATCACGCAAGAAAAGGAAAGCTACAGAGAAATGGAAGACCGACAACGATAACAAAAATGTCGATTCGTGAAAAACCGGGAAAATGGGACAAGGAAAAAAATAAAGAGGTTTAATTAACAAAGCAGCCGAACAATCAAAAGGGTGTTATTAGGGTGCCTCTCTAGTGAATCAGACTCCATTACTTGAGCTGTTTATATCAAGGAGCTGGACGTCTTGATAAAAAAAAACACGGGGACGAGAATGTTAATAGCGCACGCGAAGAAATCCACGGAGAGAGCGCAAAGAGGCAGATAGGCCTTATACTTCCGTCAGTTCGAAATAGGCCTACGGTCATTAAAATATCGTAGCATAAAACAAATGGCTGCTATTCTTATAGAAAGTTTACACCTCTAACGAGACAAATTATTTCGAAAACGACTGTCAGGCGGGCAGTCGGGGGCAAGAAAAATACATAATTCAAAATCACCAGGACAGAACAAGTAAACAGGAAACACGAAATCAAGGGGACTGTACCCTCTGCGACCCGGGGAGAACAGGGGAGGGAGGGAGGGAGGGAGGGGGAATGGAGGTAGGAAGGGAGGGAGGGAGGGAGGGGGAATGGAAGGAGGAAGGGAGGGAGGGAGGGAGGACGAGAGGGGGAATGGAGGGAGGGAGGGAGGGAGGGGGGAGGGGGGGAGGGAGGGAGGAGGGGGGGGAGGGAGGGAGGGAGGGAGGGAGAGGGAGAGGGGTGGAATGGAGGGAGGGAGAGGGGGGGGGGAGGAGAGGAGGGAGGAGGGGAGGGAGGGAGGGAGGATGAAAGGGGGAATGGAGGGAGGAAGGGAGGGAGGACAAGAGGGGAAATGGAGGGAGGGAGGGAGGGAGGACGAGAGGGGGAATGGAGGGAGGAAGGGAGGGAGGGAGGGAGGGAGGACGAGAGGGGGAATGGAGGGAGGGAGGGAGGACGAGAGGGGGAATGGAGGGAGGAAGGGTAGA
>NW_028234432.1:2533881-2536381 GCF_977035675.1 Penaeus japonicus | reverse complement strand
TCGTCGCGATCGAGCGATTACTCGAGCCCACGCCCGCGCCTCGCCCGTGGGAGGTTCGACGCTGGAGGCGGCTTTCCTTCAAGCTGGATGGCGGGGGTGGGGCGTGATTATGGATAGTGTGCGACTATGCGTGCGCGAGAGTATTTAAGTATACCTGTGTATGTACCTTCTTTAAGTCTGTCTGTCTGTCTGTCTCTGTCTCCCTCTCTTCTAACCTCTATCCTCTCTTCTCTCTTCTCTCTCTCACTCTCTCTCGTTCTCTCGTTCTTTCTCTTTCTCGCTCTCTCTCTCTCTCTCTCTCTCTCTCGTTCTCTCGTTCTTTCTCTTTCTCGCTCTCTCTCTCTCTCTCTCTCTCTCTCTCTCTCGTTCTCTCGTTCTTTCTCTTTCTCGCTCTCTCTCTCTCTCTCTCTCTCTCGTTCTCTCGTTCTTTCTCTTTCTCGCTCTCTCTCTCTCTCTCTCTCTCTCTCGTTCTCTCGTTCTTTCTCTTTCTCGCTCTCTCTCTCTCTCGTTCTCTCGCTTTTTCTCTTTCTCTCTCTCTCTCTCTCTCTCGCTCTTTCTCTTTCTCGCTCCCTCTCTCTCCCTCTCTCCCTCGTAGCCCCAGAAGCAGGTAGGCTACACGACTTTCCACCAAAGAGCATGGGACACATTCGTGATTTCACATCATTACCTGTCGGGAAGTGTTAATCTGGCACTCAATCTACCCCCCACCCCCCCCACCCCCACCCACCCACTTCCACCCACTTCCACTCCTCCCATCATCACCCCCATCCTCATTCTCCCCCGCCCCCCTCTCCCGCCACCACCACCCATGATCATTAAGGTTCGCGTATTGTACTTTTTTTTTTTTGCGTCTTCGCTTGAGCTTTGTTCGGGCTTTCGATATGACGGGTTATTTTCCCACCGCGCGACGCTCTATTACGGTTGCCAAGGACGAGAGAGGGAGTGATGGATATGTAAGTAGATGGAGATGGAGGGAAGGAGGGAGGGAGGGAGGGAGAAGTAGAGGGAGGGAGAAGGGAGGGAGGGAGGGAGAAGGGAGGGAGGGAGGGAGAAGGGAGGGAGGGAGGGAGGGAGAAGGGAGGGAGGGAGGGAGAAGGGAGGGAGGGAGAAGGGAGGGAGGGAGGAGGGAGGGACGGAGGGAGGGAGGGAGGGAGGGAGAAGGGAGGGAGGGACGGAGGGAGAGAGAAGTAGAGGGAGGGAGGGAGGGAAGAAGGAAACGGAGATGGAAAAAGTAAGAAAGCTTGAGGCATGAGCATGAAATACATTTCCAAAAGAAGAAGTAGATATTGAGGAGATGGAAGGTGAGGAGAGGGAAGAAATGGAAAAAATGGAAGAAGAGGACGAGGAGGAAAAAGAATAGTTCAGAGATCAGATCCGCCAGGAATAGCTCGGGGTCAGAACGTGACATCCAGGAGCAGGGAGTGATTAGCGACTATCGACCATTGTTTTCGCGAGTGCCGGCCATGATCCGCCACCTCCTGCAGGAGACTCTTGCCGCAGCCCCGCCCACGCCATAAACGGCCGCCCACGCCATAAACAGCAGCTCATACCATAAAGAGACTACCCACACCATAAATGCCCGCCCACACCACCCACCCACACCATATATCATCCGCCCATTCCGACGTATTACCATAAGCACTATCACGCTTACGCTAACATCAACCTCTTTTACTATCTCAAAAAAAAAATAACACTGCAAAAGGGAACGTCAGGTGACATTTCCTAATGCAATAATATACAATAGACACAATCGTTAACCTGCCATAGTCAGCCACTTCGCTTTGTGGAGAAAAGATTGAGAAAAGAAGAATGTGCCGACACTCAAATGATAAAAAACAAATGATAAAATCTCCTGCGCCGTCTTCCTCATCGCAGAGGGAGAATCGCAGTCATGCAAAAAGCTGACGGAAATGCGCGAGGAATGCGCACAAAAGCAAAGCACTGGATCTCCAGGTATCTCACGTTCGCATAATTGCTTGTTTCCTCTCTTTATCGCGTTTTGTTAATTTCCGGCGATTTTCGACACTCTCGGCACTGCCTGACGCTCGGAACCGATTCGCAAAGACACGTAACCGGAGTGTGCATTTTGTGAAATATGAATTGGGTAATCTGGAAATACGATCCCTCGGTCCGTATTATATTAATAGAATATACCGGGAAGCGCGTCGCCACGCAGACCAAAAGAAACCAAGCTCACGCACGCAGCCGCAGAAGCACAATCTCCCCACCTCGCATTCAGACACTCAAAGGAGGATGTTATTAATATAAAGCACACATACACGGACACCCCATCATCCACACATACACACACACACACACACACACACACACACACACACACACACACACACACACACACACACACACGCACACATACATACACACACACACACACACACACACAGAAGAGGCAGTTATCCATGCAAAACACACACATTTCCCGGGTGCAGGAATAGAAGATGCAAGCAGAGCTGGGAAAATACAGATGGGAATTTTG
>NW_028234432.1:2521381-2526381 GCF_977035675.1 Penaeus japonicus | reverse complement strand
CGATTCGCGCAAACGCTAACATCGTCTAGCGTTTAACCCGAGCGAAATAATCACCTGCAATCAAGGTCTTCAATTCCCGATCATCATTCGCATTTCGTCAGTCGAGACCAATTGCTTGCAACCCTCCACGCGGTTGAATATTCAACAGAAAGCAAATCATGACCTCGGAGGATAAATGAGACTCATCATCTTCTTGTTGTTCAGACCGAAAGGAAAGTACGGCATTATCTTATCAAAGTCGATCTCATTAGCGTCTTCGTTTCCTCCAGCCCACGAGAGAGGAAAATCAAAACAAACTCTCTCTCGTTCTCTCGTCACTCTGCAATTAGAAGTTGACTGCAACTGAGCAACCCGAGCAACCCGATCATCAGTAGCTAGCTCGTGACAAAAGCAGGGAGGGGATGGGGGAGGGGGAGGGGGAGGGGGAGGGGGAAGGGGCCACTACCCTATTCCTCAATCCTCGCCCCCTCCTTCCCTCCTCCCTCCCTCCCTCCCTCCCTCTCTCCCTCCCTCCCGCCCCCTCCTCCTCCTCCTCCTTCCCTCCCTCCATCCCGCCCCCCCCTCCTCCTCCTCCTCCTCCTCCTCCTCCTCCTCCTCCTCCTCCCTCCCTCCTCCTCCTCCCCCTCCTCCTCCCTCCCTCCCTCCCTCCCCCCCCCTCCCTCCTCCTCCTCCCGCCCCCCCTCCTCCTCCCTCCCTCCCGCCCCCCCCTCCTCCTCCTCCTCCTCCTCCTCCTGTTCCTGCCCCCTTCCCCTCCTTCAGCCTACTAAAGAACCGTCCTGGAGGAGAAATTTAGGGTCGACCCTGGAGAGAAGAGAGGAGAGAGGAGAGAGAGAAAAAAAACCCGCTCACACGCTGCCGGAAGTCCCAACGCCGCGTGAAAGTTCTGATTGATTAATTATGCTCCTCGATCACATCCACTCCGGGTAGCTTGATAGCAGATGGGGGAGGGGGGGGGGTGATAACGTACCCCATGCCTTCTCGGTGTTTTGCATTTGGGATTCTTAAACCTCTCTGTGGGATAAGGCAGTGACAATGGCAGCTGTAATCAGTGTGATGTTAGTAAAGGATGAAGATAATAAAAAGGGAAATGAAGGAGAGAGAAAAGTACAAATTAAGAGAAAAGAGAAACAAAAGAAAAAAAAAATGAAAATAGCAAAGATTTATACAAATTAAGCAACCATTAATAAGAAAAGAGAACAAGAAAGAGTGAGTGAGTGAGTGAGTGAGGAGAGAGTTCTCTCTCACTCCATCTCCCAGCTTCTGAATTTCACCCGTTCCACACGTGTTGGCGAAGGAAAACAAGGCATAAGTCACGTAACCAAGCGTCTCACGTGCAATAGGTGACGTACGTGCAACAAACGCCCCAGTTACGTGTGAAAGCCTTGGGTGACGTGGCCTGTTGCGCAGCGAGGTGACGCACAAACAACGCTGAAGGGGCGATAAAGAGAGGAGGGATAAAGAGAAAAAGAGATAAAGAGAGGGAAAAGGAGGGAGGATAAAGATGTGAAGAAGAGGTGAGGAGAACGAGAGGTTGGGGGGGGGGGAGAGGTCCATGCAATTATGCTACGTGGGTGGGAAGCGGAAGGGCCTGCGAATACAGTGAAAGCGAGAGGGAAGAGAGATGCAAAGTGGAAGGATAACAAGAGAGCGGGGAGGAAGGATGAAAAGACAGAGAAAAAAATAAGTAAAATGATATAAAACTTATGGAACAATAAGAGAGAGAGAGAGAGAGAGAGAGAGAGAGAGAGAGAGAGAGAGAGAGAGATTGAAAGAACGATAGAGGACGATAGAGAAAGAGAGACCGAGAGAAAAAAAAATGAAGACAAAGAAGTGCACTAAACATTCTGAAGCAAACCGACCATCAACGAAAGAGCCACAAATGAACAGAAACAACGCGAAGGGAAGCGCACAACCACCATCGAAGCCAATAAACAAAAGCAGGACCAGAAGCCGAGAGGAATCGCCATGGAATGTTCTGGACGATTATCTTCGCTGCGATCGCCTGGCCGCCTGGGAAGAGAGGCGACGAGGGGAAGGGAAGGGGGAAGGGGGAAGGGAAGGGAGGGGGGAAGGGAGGGGGGAAGGGAAGGGGGAAGGGGGAAGGGGGGAAGGGAAGGGGGGAAGGGGAGGGGGGAAGGGAGGGGAAGGGGGGAAGGGGGGAAGGGAAGGGGGAAGGGAAGGGGGAAGGGGGAAGGGAAGGGGGAAGGGAAGGGGAAGGGGGGAAGGGAAGGGGGAAAGGGGGATGGGAAGGGGGAAGGGAAAGGGGAAGGGGGAAGGGGGGAAGGGAAGGGGGGAAGGGAAGGGGGAAGGGGGGAAGGAGAAGGGAAGGGGGGAAGGGAAGGGGGAAGGGGGGAAGGGAGAGAAAAAGATAATAATAAGGAGGAGGAGGAGGTGGAATAGGAGAAGAAAGCGGGATAAGAAGAGAAGGGGGAGAAATGGGAGGGAAGGGGAGGAGGGGGAGGAAGAAAAGGAGATGAAGTGAGACCAGTGAATGGAAAGGCGTATGAGAAGGAAAAGAGGGAAGAATAAATAGAACATACAAAAAAAAAGTTCAAAATAGTTAAAAAAAACAAAACAAAGCAAAGCGAATGAACAGTTACATGATAATCAACATTGCAATTACTAATGATAACAGCGAGACCGCATCATTCACGAATGGTCTTCGAAACAATCTTACTAGAAATATCAGACAACAATTTCGAAAGCAAACGGTCTCAACTTTAGGGTGGACGACGAAATCTCGCTCGCTTTCGAAAATCTCGTCTCATCTTCCTAATGATATTCTCGTCCATTTTTTTCGGCCAATATATTACTGCAAAACACATACTAGACAATGTTCTCGAAAAAAGAAAACGCAATTTCTCCCATTCCCAAACAGGAGATACAACGATAATACTCAAAAACAACTGTCAGGAAACACCTCAAAAGATGGGTGGGGAGATAACATCTTATGGCGATGAATAGAGCGAGAGAGAAGGGGAGCGATAGAGGGAGAGGGAGAGGGAGAGGGAGAGGAAGGGAGAGAGAAGGGGTGAGGGCGAGCGAGGGAGATAGAAAGAAAGAGAGGAAGGGTGGGAGGGAGAGAGAGAGAAGGAGGGAGGGAAGGAGGGAAGGAGGGAGGGAGGGAAGGAGGGAGGGAGGGATATATATATATATATATATATATATATATATATGTATATATAAATATATATATAAATATATATATACATATATATATACATATATATATAAATATATATATAAATATATATATAAATATATATATAAATATATATATAAATATATATATATATATAAATATATATATATTATATATAATATATATATAAATAAATAAATAATAAATATATAATAATATATATATATATATATATATATATATATATATATTATATATATATATATATTATATATAGAGAGAGGAGAGGGAGAAGGAGAGGGAGAGGGAGAAGGAGAGGGAGAGAGAGAGAAAGGGAAGGAGGGAGGATGGAAGAGGAGGAGGGAAGAGGGAAGGAGGGAAGGAGGGAAGGAGGGAAGGAGGGAAGGAGATAATATATATATATATATATATATATATATATATATATATATATATATATATATATATATATATATATATATATATTATCGCGCATTTCAGGAGAAAGCAGAGCGACCCCGAAGGCGGCGAGGGCGAGGGTCAGCCGGGGTGAGCCAGCGAGCAAGTGACTCACGAGACAGGCGCGGGAGGAGAAGCGAAGGTCAAGATGAGGCCGAGATACTGCCTATCGGAGCACGAGTCTCGCTTGCCCCCCTAGCCCCTCCCCTTCCCTTCCCTCTTCCCTTCCCTTCCCTTCCCTTCCCTCTTCCCTTCCCACTCGGCCGAAAATAACCGTTTCCAAGAACAACGCTCACGGTCCGTGTATCCGGAAACCTCCCGATGACGTCACCTGGAAATGAGTCGAATTTACAAATTGGCAAACCACGTCTTCGCTGTGGTGGCCATCTGAAGAAGAAGAAGAAGAAGAAGAAAAAAAAAATGGCTGTCTCGCCTTTCCATCTCCGGAGCCACTTCTGATCCTCGCCGTTGCGTCAAGGGCCCCCTTTATACCTCCTTACTCGAGGGTTCTTCCTCTCCCTCCCTCTCCCTTCGCCGCAGTGAGTATAAGGGAGTCTCCCTTTCTCAAGAGCCTCCTCTTTCCGCGTTCAGCCTCTCTCAAAGAAGCCAGTGATGAGGCGGCGCGATCGCGGTCCCCAGAGTAATCCCCAAGGACAAATCTGATTAACCGGTCGAGCGAAATAGCCTCTTCTAATGCACCTGACCGGCTTTTTAGAGATCGCGGGGCCGCCCCCCCCCCACACACACACACGACGAAAAACAGATGACCCGATAAAGGAGTCGTACTGTTTGTTTAGCACTGTGGCGGTCAGTTTTCTATGTCTGTAATTGAAGTCTCCCGGGAAAATAAAACAAACTGACAAGTGCTGACACACCATTAAACCTTTCGATGATAACAACAATAAAAAAAAAAAAACGATTGAAAATGCGGCCTTCAAGCGCGTCATTATACAGCTGCCAATTTTCTAAATGGCACAAGTAAAGAAAAAGCAGCAGTAAGAAAGGCACTGCTGACAATAGCTACAAGTATGATTATGATTCATTATTCTCTAAATCGGCTCAAGGTCTGCGAATGTGTAAACAATGGCGGCGGAAGCATTTTCCAGTGAGCAACTTTTAGATCTTCTGCAAAGATGGATATGTAGCTCAGGGTTCCATTTTCGGTTCGGCATAATGCACCACAGCGGGATTGGCAAAACTGAAACGTTTTCGTCCCCTTTGTTGTATTGTTTTTCTTGATGACTCACGCAAGCAGAGAAACTGGAATACCAAAGGTATCACTCGCACGATCTCCAAATCTCGCGCAGATCTTAAACAAAGAGTGTCGCGACTTCCTCTGTCCATTTACCAAGTTGTGTTCTTATGATAAATAGAGATTTAAAGATTGTCGCATGGGAGA
>NW_028234432.1:2513881-2516381 GCF_977035675.1 Penaeus japonicus | reverse complement strand
TATATTATATATATATATATATATATATATATATATATATATATATATATATATATATATAAATAAACGGGCAGTATATGCATTTCAATAACACACACACAGTCTATCTCTCTGTGTGTGTGTGTGTGTGTGTGTGTGTGTGTGTGTGTGTGTGTGTGTGTGTGTGTGTGTGTGTGTGTGTGTGTGTGTGTGTGTGTGTGTGTGTGTGTGTGTGTGTGTGTGTGTGTGTGTCTGTCTGTCTGTCTGTCTGTGTGTGGCGCCCTTACAGCTTCTCCCCTGATCCAGCTTCACCATCAATAACCACCCTCTTCACCCTACCTTGTCCAGCTCTTCCGCTTCTCTCTCGCCTCCTCTTCAAGACAAATGAAATCTGATCTTCATTCTTTGTTTTCTATCTTTAGATTGCACGCCAGCCTTCTATCTGTGTCTCTTATTGCATTAGTAAAACGACTGATTTAGTCTACGGCAGAGCTTGGCCCTCAAACACAGGGGGAAGACATGGCTAACTCTGCTCTCGCATATGTTCTACTGAAATTCATGGCGTTCAAATGCATTCCCTTTTTCTCTTAGATTTCACTCTCTCTTGTCCATATTTTCATCCTTATCCTCCTCCTCCTCCTCCTCCTCATCATCATCATCATCATCACCATCTCTCTCTCTCTCTCTCTCTCCTTCTCTCGCTCTCATCTCTCGCTCTCATCTCTCTCTCTCTCTCCTTCCCTCTCTCTCTCCTTCTCTCGCTCTCATCTCTCTCTCTCTCTCTCCTTCTCTCTCTCTCTCCTTCTCTCTCTGTCTCCTTCCCTCTCTCTCTCCTTCTCTCTCTGTCTCCTTCCCTCTCTCTCTCCTTCTCTCGCTCTCATCTCTCTGTGTGTCTCTCTCTCATCATTCCCGCCTCTTTTTTTTTTTTTCTTTATCCCTCCCACCTCCCTCCCTCCCTCCCTCCCTCCCTCCCTCCCCCGGCTTCCTCCCCGCGTTGCTTCACTGACCCGGGACACATTCCTTCATCAAGATCACTCCGAGATAACCAAGTGCAGGACGAGGATGCGGCCGGGACAAGGAGGTTCTCATTCTTCTCGAGGTTGTTGCGTGGAGGCGACTGTCTTCAATGTAATACGGGCATATAGGTATGTAGACAACGCACTCACGCACTCACACACACACACACACACACACACACACACACACACTTGATTACCTTTTAGAACTGCGTAAATTATAGCCGTTGCAGTCATCATCGACATCGTTATCAATAAAAAAAACGGATTGCGTGACGTTCCTCGGCCTACGACACAACACAAGCGTTATCACACAAAGACTTACGAGCGAAACGTTAATGGCAGTTCCCTCTTCCTCCCCTCCTTCTCTCCCTCCTCCCCCGCCCCGTCCCCCTCCTCCCCTCCCCTCCCCCAGCACCACCGAACACAATTATCATCGTCACACACGTCGTATCATCATCAATTCGCGGTTAATTATCTTCGCGGGTCGAGTGTTGGATCAATCAGCTGATGATGAATGGGCGGCTAAGGAAGAGGAGGTGGAGGAGTAAGAGGAGGAGTAGGAGGAGGAGGAGGAGAAGGAGGAGGTGTAGGAAAAGGAGGAGGAGGAGGAGGAGAAGGAGCAGGAGGAGGAAGAGGGAGAGGAGGAGGAGGAGGAGGAGGTGTAGGAGGAGGAAGAGGAAGAGGAGGAGGAAAAGGTGTAGGAGGAGGAGAGAAGGATGGAGGAGGAGTAGGAGGACGACAAGATGGAAGAGGAAGAGGAAGACAAGGCGTAGGAGGAGGGGGAGGAAGGAGGGAGGGGACGGGAAGGGAGGGCGTTGGGGAGCGGGGATCAGAAAAGAGGGGGAGATGGAGGGCAACAGGCCGCTTGAACCGAAAGCCAATCTTGGCCTCGACCCGCGGGCGCGAGCGGCGAGGTTTACGTATGGAAGTCTGTCAACGGGACTGGAATCTACTTGCTTTCCATTCGGGAAGATCCGACGTATTCGGTCTTGGTTTGCTCTCTATCTCCCCCCTTTTCTCTCTTTCTCTTTCTCTCTCTCTCTCTCTCTCTCTCTCTCTCTCTCTCTCTCTCTCTCTCTCTCTCTCTCTCTCTCTCTCTCTCTCTCTCTCCTCTCTCTCTCTCATTCTCTCCGCTCGGGGTTTTCTCTCCCTACCCTCTCTCTCATCATCCTCCTCTACGCACCGGTCAATCCACGCCTTCCCCAACTCCCTCCATCACTGCTCGTCTTCTCTCTCGCTCCCGCTCCCCTCCCCTCTCTCTCTATCAACGCCACCATCTTCCATCTCTCCAATCCTTCCATCCCCCCCTCCTCCCCCATCCTCTACCCTCCTCCCTCCCCTCATCACATCCCTCTCCTCCGATTCAATCCTCTCCCTTCTCTTCCTCTCTCGGGGTCTCTCTCTCCCCCTCTCCTCTCTCCTCCTCTCCCTCCACTCCTCATCCAAGCCCGCTCGTTAGCTATCTCCTCTCTCTCATCCCCTCCTCGAAAATCTCTTCAGAC
>NW_028234432.1:2506381-2508881 GCF_977035675.1 Penaeus japonicus | reverse complement strand
ACACTTCTTTCGCGACGGAAAACAGGGTTTTAAAAAGCTCTCACGGGACGTCAGGGCATCAGATGTCACCTCCTTGATTTGTCTTGGGCATAGGCCGGGTCTTGTTGGTAGGCCTTCGACCTGTAATGTTATCCTTTCCACCGACCGTTACAATTATAGTCCCATTGGCTCTTTTCCCCAGTTGCATTTGCCCATTTCGATCACCGTGGAAGGAGGAAGGAGGTGCGGGGGAGAAGGGGGGTGTTTTGGGGTGGGGTTTAGTGGGGGGGAAAAGAGGAAGTTCTAGAGTGACGGCAGTGTAAAAAGGGGGGGGGAGGAAGGACAGTGATGAAGAGGAAAGGGGGGGAAGGTGGAGTGGAGGGGAGTGGGGAAAGTTCTTAGAGGGGGGAGAAAGAGGAGGAGGAGGAAGAGGGGAAGAGGGAGGGGGGGGGAAGGGTGAAAGGGGGGAAGTAGGGAAGGAGGGAAGGAGAGAAGGAGGGGGGAGGGAAGGAGAGAAGGAGGGGGGAGGAGGGTGACGGAAGAGTGGACGGAAGAGTGGATGGGTGTGTGGGAGGGAGGGAGAGAGGAAGAGAGAAGGGATAGAGAATAACAAGTGGGATAAGGAAGGAATGAAAATGGAGGAGAGGAGAAGGGAGGAGAGGAGAGGGAATGACTAACTGACTGAATGACTGAGTTCGATTTGTTAGAGTTAGAGAGAAGTAATACAGTTGAAATTGTAGCAACAGCCGCAATGTTGATCATGGTTGAAGAGTAATAGTTTTCATGGCAGAAGAGTAATGGCTGTCATGGTAAAACTGGGAAAATATTAGAAGGGACTTATTCTTTCATGCCTCATTCTCCCTTCTCTACCCCCCCCCCCCCCCCCCCGCGCCCTTTCTCCAGCTCTTCCCACCCCATTTCGCGATGAAAAACAAGCAAACAGCTTTGTCACCCTTATTTCTGTGAAAGTCTTGCTTAGTCCATTAGACAGCTGTCGCACGTTCTGTTTTGCTTACCTGCAGTGACGAAAGAAGCTAAAGATAAAAGGAAAGAGAAGAAATAATCATGGGAAAGGATAAGTAACGGGAATGGAAGAAAAGAAGAAGGAATACGAATGTATGGGAGCAGAGAGGAGCAAAGACAGAACGGAGAAAGGAAAAGTAACAGGAACGAAAGGTCTTCTCGTTGGCGCGCTTCAGTCGTGAAAATGCCGTCTTTGCTTTAGCTTCTGTCACTGAAGGGCATGTGATGGAGCAGGCATGGAGCGGGGTTTGTGGTGGAGTAACGGCGGGTGACGGAGGAGGCAAGGAGAGGAGGGAGGGGGAGGAAAGGTGGAGGAAAACCGAGAAGAGGGAGAGGGAGGGGGAAGTCGCGGGAGCCCGCGTACCTTCCGGCTTCATACTTGATTCACATTCCCTCGTCAGGTGAGAGGAGGAGCAGGAGGAGGTGAATCCACCTCGTCCTCCGCCCTTAACCTTCAAGACGCCCCCTGCCAGTCCGCCCCCCCCCCTCCTACGTCCAAGAAGTTCCCAGGGGGCGGAATGCGATGATGGAGGGGACGGGACCGGAGGATGGCTGCGGTGGTGTCACGGCCCCCGGCAGCGCCCGACACCCGGGGCGGAGGGGCGGCCGGTTGCAGTTCTCACGGTCCCGCGGCGGGGCTCCCCACTACCCCTCCCTCCCTCCCTCCCTCCCGCCCACCATACCCTCCCCGACCCCCGCATGTCAACATGTACTTCGCTGATGGGGGGGACCCAAGGAGCGGGGAGAGGAGACGGGCAGAAACGGCTTACGAAGGGAGAATAACAAGTGCAGGAAAGCGAGTAAAAGGAAAGAAAGAAAAGGAGAGGGAACGGAACAAAGAGAAACAAAAAGAAGGTATAAAAGTAAAGTACGAACTGCGAAGGATTTAAAGTCCTTCCATCCCCCACCTCCACCCCCACACCCCGCCCCTCCCTCCCACCACCAGCACCTGCAATGCCATTACGTAAATCACTCGCTCCCTTCGCCTCCCTTTCGCGTCTCTAATTCGACGTCCCGTACACCCATAAGGCCCCCATTCCGGCACTCGTGAAACGCTAATTAACCGCATTGCATATGGACCCCTTTTCTGGCCGTACCTTGTTCCTCAGTCCCTTATTTTTCTTTTATCGAGACGGTTATGCAAATTATCTACAGAATTTGTATTCTGTGGTCTAGCTTAAATTGGTAACAGTTTTGCCAAACGAGTATAGTTTAATACGACCTCCTCGCGTTCCTCCCCCCTCCCCCTCCCCCTCCCCCTCTCCCTCTCCCTCTCCCCCTCCCTCTCTCTTTCATTATCTCCAGAACTCGTATTCTTTGGCGTAGCTTAACTTGGTAACAGTTAATCTAAACTTGTATACTGAACAAGTTTGCTTAACCTCGACCCCTCTCCCCTATTTTTTTTTCTCTTTCCCTCCCTCACCCCTCTCTTTCTCTCTTTTCTTTTTCTTTTTCTTTTCCCTTCTTTCCTCCCTCCCTTTGCCTAACCCTCTGCCCC
>NW_028234432.1:2476381-2493881 GCF_977035675.1 Penaeus japonicus | reverse complement strand
TTTCTTCGTTTAGGCTTTTCCGTTTTTTTTTTCCTATATATTTATTTACATATTTCTCTCTGGTTTTATCTTTCCATTTATTTTTCCTTTTTCTTTGTGTTTGATTCTTTCCTCTTCCTTTTGTTGTCCTTCCACTTCTTTTCTCCTATTTCGTGTTTTCTTCCTTCTCTCCCTACCGCTACCGCCCCTTCCCTGTACAGGTAATGACGGAATGCGTGTATCCGCGTCACAGCGAGGGCAATCAAGGAGTTCCGCCTTTATTTCCGGGTCACGTCGCGGCGTTGATCCAATTGGTGTTAGCAGTGACGGTGAAGATGGCAATAACAGTGGCGATTACGACGATGGTGGTAACAGACAATGCACTCTGATATGATGATAATAACAGTGAAAACAACCAGACCTCAGGCCACAGCAAATCCTCCGACAAATACTAGTTAAGAGCCAACACTTGTGCCAGTCGAATATTGGCGACCAGAAACACTCACGAAAGAAAAGGGAAAAAAAACAACGAAACACCCTTGCAAAACAAGATTCACCCCCCTCCCCCCCTTCTTTCCTTTTGTTAATACGTCTTCAACTGCTCCAAATAGCAGCCCCGCCCCCTTCTTTCAGGAATCTGCTCATACGAGAAAAATGAAAAGAAGAAAAACCTGTTTTGAGTTATGCCGCTTGAGACGCGTATTACATCTGGTTACGGATGGAGCGGCAGGCATGCGGAAGAGAAGGGAGGGGAAGAGGAGAGGAGTTGCGACGAAGGGAAGGGAAGGGAAGAGGAGAGGAGTTGTGACGAAGGGAAGGGAGGGGAAGGGAAGGGAGGGGAAGGGAAGGGGGGGGAAGGGAAGGGAAGGGAAGGGAAGGGAAGGGAAGGGAAGGGAAGGGAAGGGAAAGAAAGGTGGGGGTAAAGGAATAGAGTAAAAGAAAAAAAATGAGAACAGAAAATATCAATAAAGTGATTTTCGCTCACTTCGTAATCACTCATCGCCAAAGACAAAGAAAGGCAAAAACAAAACGGAAAAGGGGCGAGGGAAAAAATAAATCAATGAAAACGAAACGAAAGAAACGGGAGAGCAAGTGGTGAGGGCGAGGGGGAGATCGCGTCCCGTCGCCACCCATTCATCTAACAACTTCACCCCCTCGCGTCGTCAGAGGCACGAAACCTCTCCGAGTTTCCTTCCCGACGATCTCAAGGTGTAGATCTCAAGGGCATCGTGGACCCTCTCGCCGAGTCGTGTCGGGTTGACGGCTAATTGGCGGTCAAGTGGATAAACGGTCAACCGAGGTACCGGGCCGAGCCACACCAGCAATTAGCGTTTGAAACGGGGATGCTGTTAATTGCTAGCAGAGGCGGGTATCGAATCGGGCAGATGACACTGCGCCGGGTCAGGTGGCTGACATCCACCGCGCGGAGATGAAAAGAGCTGGGAATTTTAGAGAGCAACGACATAGAGAGGGCGATATGAGGGAAGGTCTCTGCATGTCGGCGTGTCTCCCCTTGGTGGCTATGTCTCCGCCTTCCTCTCTGCCGCCGTCGGACGATGTTGATCTTCCCCCTCTGTCTCCCTCCTCTTTTTCTTTTTCTTTTTCATTTTTTCTTCTCTCTCTTTCAGCTTCCGGCACAAGCTAAAGGGAGGTTACGTCGGGGGTCATAATGTGGAGCATCAGCGCCCCCCCCCCCACTCCGCCCCCGTGCCCCTTCATCTCAATCTTACCTGGGATGTAGGCCAATCGGGCGTGTGTGCAAATAGAGAAAATGCAGTGAGCATGATAACAATAACGATAATAGAGATTATGATGATGGTGATGGTGATAGTGACAAAGACGGTGTCGGTGATAACGAAGATTAAAATAGTAAATTCATTATCTCTGACATCATAGCAGCTTAACAACAAACACAAGTATTATTCCAATCATAATAACAACAGTGCTACTAATGTTACTGCTCCTGCTAATGCTACCAACGACAACAACCGTAACAACAACAACACTCATGAACTCGAGGAAATAAAGGTAATGGAGCGAGCAGACGGGAGAGCGAGCACACACAAGGATGATCCTCCTACATCCCTTCCCCCTCCCTCCCTCCCTCCCTTCCCCCTCCCTCCCTCCCTCCCTTCCCCCTCCCTCCCTCCCTCCCTCCCTCCCTTCCCCCTCCCTCCCTCCCTTCCCTACCTCCCTCCCTCCCTTTTCCTTCCCTCCCTCCCTTCCCCCTCCCTCCCTCCCTCTCTTCCCCCTCCCTCCCTCCCTCTCTTCCCCCTCCCTCCCTCTACCAGACCAGAGTTCAGAAAGGTCGCCGCTGGCCACCTCGTTGATTGTTCCAGAGGCTTTCGGATGTCATACATTAATCGTATCTCCCTTCTCTCCCCCCCCCGTCCTCCCTCCCTTCTCCCCTTCCCTTTACTACTCCCTGTAACTCCCATTCTATTGCTGACTGCGAAGCTGAAGAGCTTATGGAAGAAGCGGGAGGGAGCAGGGCAGAGGGAGTTGGAAGTAGGGGAGAGTGCGTGCGCGTGCGTGTACGTGTGCGAATATATATATATATATATATATATATATATATATATATATATATATATATATATATATATATATATATATATATATAAGTAAAGGGAGGGAGAGAGAGAGATAGGATAAGGGGAGAGGAAGAGAGGAGAGGAGAGGAGAGGAGAGGAGAGGAGAGGAGGGAGGTAGGGAGGGATGAAGGGAGAGGAAGAGAGAAGGGAGGGATGAAGGGAGAGGAGGAAGGGAGAGGAGGAGAGGAGGGAGGAAGAAAGGGAGAGGAGGGAGGAAGAAAGGGAGAGGAGGGAGGAAGAAAGGGAGAGGAGGAGGAACGGAATAAAAAGGGGGGGAGAAAGAGAGAGAGAGAGAGAGAGAGAGAGAGAGAGAGAGAGAGAGAGAGAGAGAGAGAGAGAGAGAGAGAGAGAGAGAGAGAGAGAGAGAGAGAGAGAGAGAGGAAGGGAAAGGAGGAGGAACGGAATAAAAAGGGGGGGAGAAAGAGAGAGAGAGAGAGAGAGAGAGAGAGAGAGAGAGAGAGAGGAAGGGAAAGGAGGAGGAACGGGATAGAGAGGGATAAGGAGAGAGGGAGGTAGAGAGGGAGGAAGGAAGGAAGGAAGGAAGGAAGGAAGGAAGGAAGGGAGGGAGGGAGGAAGGGAGGAAGAGAGGGAGGGAGGAGGAGAAATGAAACGCCAAGGGAGGTTAAGGGCGAGATGTAGGCCAGCATCATCACAAAACCACGGCCCCCTCCCCCGCCACCAACACCCCCGACCCCCGTGACCTTCCCGGGGTGTCACGCTTTTTAAGGAAGGTCCAGAGGTTACATCCCCCCCCCCCCCCACTACACACAGACGACCAACCACGCTATAATTCAAGTATTCCCCTACACTCGCTTCGGATGTCACTCCTACCGCGCCTCCAGATCTTCGAACATTTGCTGCCAACACCTAGAGGGACGGGAGACCAACCGCACCCCCGCCGTGATCACGTGACCCCGAAGGTTGAACGATGCTGTTTTAATAGTGGCAACACCCCCCCTTACTCCACCCCAGCCCTCTCTCTCTCTCCCCCCTGCAACTCAAAAGATCGGGGCCAACGACCAATATCAACCTCTGAGAAATCGCGAGATGGAAAAGGAGAGAGAGAGAAAAAAAAAAAGATATAAGTCCGGAAATAACACAAATGATAACAATCACCTTCACAATGATGATAATCACAATCGCTCAGCTCCGTTGCGCCGTCGTGGCAGCCAGAGAGCGAGGGAAATGCCGTGCAACATCGGGCCGGAGGAAGAGGTTTTGCAAAGGGTGAGATGACAAGACTATAGTTGTGTCGCATGCTTAAACTTTGGTCGGGAGCATAGCCTAATCTATTTCCCTTCGCTTACTGCTCTTTTTTTATATTTGTTATGTTCATATGACAGTAAGAGATGGAAATGAGATGAAATTGCCCAACGATATTTTTCAGATTTTTTTCCAATCCCTTTTTCCCTATCCACTCGGCTTTCTCCCTCTCCCTTCCCCTTTCCTCCTTAGTAGAAGAAGATGAGGAGAGAGAAAAACAATGAAAGAGTACGAAAGCTGGGAAGACAGGGAGGGACGGAGGAGGGAGGATGAAGCGGGCCGCCCGGAGGATCACGGCCTCCAGGCAGAGGTCACCGTGCCCTTGCGAGCCGCAGCATTCCTCGGAAGGTCGAGTACATGACGATGCTGACTAGCGGGCACAGCTCCGGGAACATGGCTTCGGGACAGGACTCCTCAGCGCATGACATCGTATATGCGGTCTGACCATATCGGGAGGCATGGCGGGCGCTTGGCCAGATATACTGTGCGTCGACTCTTGCTTCAGGCATGGTAGTGGGATGCAGCACGCACACACACGCATACACACACGCATACACACACGCATACACACACACAAACACACGTGCAACTACATAATATCCTAGACAGATGAAGAGCTCACACAGACGGATAAATCGGCCAAATATTTATCTCTCGCGTAATCATACATCAAGTCGCCTTATCTCCGCCTGCATCTCGGGAGCCTTTCATCAGGGCGGCGACGACGGCAGCCACTTAGCAACAAGAAATGCTTCGAAAGGGTTAGAGGGAGACGCGGCGGAAGACTAGAGGGAGGGAATGGGAGCGAGGATGAGGGAGCGACATGGGACACGAGGATTGGGAGGAGGGAATGGGAGCGAGGATGAGGGAGGCGACATGGGACACGAGGATTAGGAGGAGGGAATGGGAGTGAGGATGAGGGAGGCGACATGGGACACGAGGATTGGGAGGAGGGAATGGGAGTGAGGATGAGGGAGCGACATGGGACACGAGGATTGGGAGAAGGGAATGGGAGTGAGGATGAGGGAGGCGACATGGGACACGAGGATTGGGAGAAGGGAATGGGAGTGAGGATGAGGGAGGCGACATGGGACACGAGGATTGGGAGAAGGGAATGGGAGTGAGGATGAGGGAGGCGACATGGGGCACGAGGATTGGGATGAGGGAATGGGAGTGAGGATGAGGGAGGCGACATGGGGCACGAGGATTGGGATGAGGGAATGGGAGTGAGGATGAGGGAGGCGACATGGGACACGAGGATTGGGAGGAGGGAATGGGAGTGAGGATAAGGGAGGAGACATGGGACACGAGGATTGGGAGAAGGGAATGGGAGTGAGGATAAGGGAGGAGACATGGGACACGAGGATTGGGAGAAGGGAATGGGAGTGAGGATGAGGGAGGCGACATGGGACACGAGGATTGGGAGAAGGGAATGGGAGTGAGGACGAGGGAGGCGACATGGGACACGAGGATTGGGAGGAGGGAATGGGAGTGAGGATGAGGGAGGCGACATGGGACACGAGGATTGGGAGGAGGAAATGGGAGTGAGGATGAGGGAGGCGACATGGGACACGAGGATTGGGAATGGGAGTGAGGATTGGGAGGAGGGATTGGGTATGGGGAATGAGGACGAGGGAGGCGACATGGGACACGAGAATAAATGAGGAATGGGAATGAGGGAGAGAACACGAGACGCGAGCAATGGGAGGAGGGAATGAGGACTGAGGGAGATTTGGAGGAAGGAACCGGAATAAACCAGCGGAAGACGACATGGAACGCGAGAGGAGAAAATCACAGCACCGACCTTCCCTCCTGCTCCCGTTAACAGTAGAGGCGCAGCACGACTCAAACGGGTCACAACACCGCCACTTCAGAACAAGCCACAGAGCAGACCCAGCCACGACACGTCGCAAAATAGCACGACATAAGTCCTCCAACTGCCTCTCCCCTCCTCTTCCCCCTCCCTCCCCCCCTCCCCTTTCTAGTCACACTCAACCATGCAGAAAATGCTATTCAGACATCCCCCTTTTCTTCAACTCATCCACTAATGACTTAACTACTTTCTCTTGTACGGGAACCATGTCCGACCCTCTGGCCTGCACCTCCCTATTTACTTCGTCCCATTTCCCTCCGCGCGTTTCCTCTGCTTCCTCTTCCACCCCCTTTCTTCTCCACACTTCTTTTGTATTTCCACTCCCTTATTCTTCTGTGTTTCCTTCTCCTTAATGCTGCAACAATCGATGACCTCAAATGACGTAGAAAGACATGAGTTTTCTTGCATTTCACTTTTTCCTGAATCGTATTACATGATGATATCCCGTTAAAGCGCTTATCACAATACATTATCAATTGTAGGAATATATATATATATAAAAGATTTGGAAAGAACTAGCATTCAAAGCAAATTCCAGTGATCACATTATAGGTCCCGATGAGTCTAAACTAAAGCTCCTATACCAGTTTTCCCAATAATAAATAAAATCAACAAATCAAATCGCTAATGTCACATCAAGTTCACTCTTATCACTCTCTATTTCCTTCTCTTCCATCTTCTCTCCATTCCCCCATCCCTTCTTCGTTAATCCTCCCCCCATACGGATACGCTTTTGCCGCGTCTGTGCATTCCAAAGTGGCCTTATCTGATGCTCGTCCTCTTTTCCAGTTTTCTTCCCAAATTAACATCTTCGCGTTGATTCCCATACAACCCTAACATTCTACCCTTTCATGTGCTTACTTTTATTTTCCCCGGCCTCCGTAATTTGAATTTGATTTATATCTAATTCGCATATGTATTCGCCTGTTGATCTTCATCTCTTTCTCTCTCTCTCTCTTGTTCGTATCCCTCTAGCTATTCTCGTTATCTTTCTTGCCTTCTCTCCTTCCCTCCTTCCTCCCCCTCCCTCTCTCCTTATTCATCATACGTGCGCGCTATTGCATATATACAAGCACAGTCTATTCCCGTCGTAACCCAATGCCAAAATTAATAACCTGACATCTGACACGCTACCCCCCCCCTCCGGACCCCCACAGGCGCCATGCAATCTGCAAGTTCTCATGGAGGGCCACATGATCTCTGGCGGACGAGTGACTCACTAATGCAGGAAAGGGTACCCGATCCGCTGTCGGAATAGCGAAGACGACACAGCCCTGCTTATCCCTTCCTCTCTCTGATATTCACATACGCATCCATATGCATACATTCATACATACACATATACACCTCCACGGATATTCACGCCCCTCGGCGCACTCACCTGACGCCCGAGTCTGGAGGAAGCAAACAACGACTCACTCACCTTAGGCGTGTCGTGGAGGGACGTGGAGGACGACGAGCGGGAACTCAGCGGGTCCTGGCTGATGCTCGAGCATGACATGGACGAGTTGAGGCTCACGCTGTCTGCTCGTCCGACGACCCTCCCGCTCCCTACACCTCCTCCCCCTCCCCCCGAGGCCGAGGACGACCCTGTGGTGGACGACGAAGACGACGACGACGACGATGAAGACGACGACGAAGAGGACGAGGAGGACGAAGAGGAGGAGCAGGTGTAGGAGTGGTGATGGTGGAGGTGGTGGTGCGTTGGAGACGCGGTGGAGGCGGTGGACATGCGGGTGGAGGGCGTGGACGGGGACGACAGGTTAGAGTCGTCGCCCCCCACGCAGGCGCCCTCGCTCACCCGCCGGCCAGCAATCCCCCCGCCGCCGCCCCCGCCCCCCAGGGCCGAGGAGCTCCGGTACGGCGACACTTGCACGTACTTCAGCATCTGCGGGAAGACAGAGAAAGGGTCAGCGCCACGAGCACATTACGGTAGCATCAGGATCACAACAATACTATATATAACAATAATAAAGAAAAGCATGTGTGAGACCGAAAGACCAAACCTTTTCGCAACACACGCTAAGTATTCCTCTCTTGGCTCCTACAGGATGCCTTTAAACTGTCGTTCACATTCCCCAAGACTCTCTCCGTCTCTCAGCGCGCCATGCTTCACTTCGACGAGTCGCCCCTAATTGTCTCCCAAGCACACTAAATGCACTAATGTCCTACAAGTATTCGCCTTCATTACACGGCTCTCGTCGTCCGCTCTCCGCATACCCCATTACACCCAATACCAAAATACACTTCCCGCTTACCGGTACCATCGCCCCCCCCCCCACCACCACCTCTAAGCGGACCGCGGAACCGCAACATTCTCCGCTAAAAGCTGGTCTTTGTTGGTATTTAATGAATCGCTCACCACACCTGCTACGTGACGACTATAGCGAACACGAAAGTCTGCGCACCAGGACTAGCTTCTCGGCCTACCCGTCTTCTTGTTTGCTTATAGCTCGTATCTCTGCTTTTTTCTTGTTATTGTTTCTCTTTCTCATTCTTTGCTTCACCTTTTTTAACCAACCTTGCACAAAAAAAGAAGAAGAAAAAACATTCTGTTCGCATGAGCTTCCCGTGAAAGTAAAATTGTGGAAAGGAAAGGCCTTGAAAAAAAAAAATAATAATAAAATAATAATAATAATAACAGGAAGATAAAAAGAAAAGAAGTGAAAAAAGAGACAGAAAAAATGAGTAATCAGAATAAGAAAAATATCAAGTTAGAAGGAAAGGAAAGGTAGAAGGCGCAGTAGTAAAAGGTCGTCTTGAACGTTTCGTCAGCCAGAAAAAACTACCTAATACGACCTTCGCATGTGTGAGTATGGGACGCCAGCGTGTAAACAATCACTCTAAAAAAATCTGCATTGCAATCAGTTGAGCAACATCCTTACAGATGCCACATGTATTGCATAAGACACTTCCTAAACGCATTATCTCACGGCATAAATAAAAACTTTTAATGCCACACCCAAAAAAGAAACGCCCCGAGGGACTATGCATAATGATCTCCATCTAACATGGAAAGAGAAAAAAAAGGCACAAGAAAAAATATAATGACAGTCAATAAACAGTCCAGAAATGCAAGTGTCATTGGCGACATGCAACAAGGACTACGAGGTAATATCCAGCGAGATCATCGTACCCTCGCCGTCACGCTGTCGTCCTGAGATTGAACAATTATCATACCTGGCGTCAACTATCGCACCCTTCGTGCAAGACGTTCACCTGTCGAATCGAGTGTCGATATGTCCTCGCTGTAGATCGACGTTAATGACCCTTCCAAGCCAGCCATCGCCCTTCAAGGCTCTCTCTCGCTCTCTCTCTTTCTCTTTCTCTTTCTCTTTCTCTTTCTCTCTCTCTCTCTTTCTCTCTTTCGCCGTGCCTCCCCCCAGGCAAGTAATGAACGCCCTCCCTGGCAATATCGTACACCCACTATCGATGACGATGCCCTATTTCGTTTGATCACGGGTTGTGTGTCCCTGGCGATTCCCCGATTCCCCTTCCCCTTTTTCTCTATTTCTCTTTCTCTTTCTCTTTCTCTTTCTCGTTCTCTCTCTTCTCCCTTCCTCCTCCCCTTTCCCTCTCCCGTATGAGCAAGCGTGGCTCTTCTTCCCCTTCATCTTTTCATCCTTTCCCCCCCTCTCATTCCCATTCTCTTTCCCCCCCCCCCTCTCCCCTCTTCTTCTCATTCTTTTTCTCTCTCTCGCTCCCCCTCTCGATCAAACGTGACTCTCCTCTTCTTAGTCAGGATGACAAGACCTCAGATGGCGCGCCTGGTGCTGGTGTCCGCTTTGGGGGGAGGGGGGGGGAGGGGGTTGCATGGGGGGGAAGGGGAGGGGGAAAGGGGGTTGCATGGGGGGGAAGGGGAGGGGGAAAGGGGGTTGCATGGGGGGAAGGGGAGGGGGGTTGCATGGGGGAAGGGGAGGGGGGTTGCATGGGGGAAGGGGAGGGAGGTTGCATGGGGGAAGGGGAGGGGGGTTGCATGGGGGAAGGGGAGGGGGGTTGCATGGGGGAAGGGGAGGGAGGTTGCATGGGGGAAGGGGAGGGGGGGTGCATGGGGGAAGGGGAGGGGGGTTGCATGGGGGAGGGGGAAGGGGGGTTGCATGGGGGGAGGGGAGGGAGGTTGCATGGGGAAGGGGGAGGGAGGTTGCATGGGGGGAGGGGAGGGAGGTTGCATGGGGGAAGGGGAGGGGGGTTGCATGGGGGGAAGGGGAGGGGGGTTGCATGGGGGAAGGGGAGGGGGTTGCATGGGGGAGGGGGAGGGAGGTTGCATGGGGGAAGGGGAGGGGGGTTGCATGGGGGAGGGGGAGGGAGGTTGCATGGGGGAAGGGGAGGGGGGGTGCATGGGGGAAGGGGAGGGGGGGTTGCATGGGAGAAGGGGAGGGGGGTTGCATGGGGAAGGGGAGGGGGGTTGCATGGGGGAAGGGGAGGGGGGTTGCATGGGGAAGGGGAGGGGGGGTGCAGGGGGGGAGGGGAGGGGGGTTGCATGGGGTAGGGGAGGGGGGTTGCATGGGGGAGGGGGAGGGAGGTTGCATGGGGGAAGGGGAGGGGGGGGGGCATGGGGGAAGGGGAGGGGGGTTGCATGGGGGAAGGGGAGGGAGGTTGCATGGGGGAAGGGGAGGGGGGTTGCATGGGGGAAGGGGAGGGGGGTTGCATGGGGGAAGGGGAGGGAGGTTGCATGGGGGAAGGGGAAGGGGAGGGAGGTTGCATGGGGGAAGGGGAGGAGGTTGCATGGGGGAGGGGGAGGGGGAGGGGGGTAAATGCGCGAGGAACAAGGAAAAAATAAGATGAATAAAATAATAAAATCTGGAGTGAAAATCGCCGGAATATTGGTAAAGAAATTAGAAAGAAGTTTCTGTGGGTCGTGAATGCAATATCCTAATAGCAATAGCTGAATACAGTAGCGTACCGTCAAATGACACCGATCTCAATTAAAAAAACATAAAACAGTATAACAACAACAACAACAACAACAAAAACAACAACAACAACAATAATAATAATAACAATAACAACATCAATGGCAAAAAAAAAAAAAAAAAAAAAACAATGACCTCAACGCCTTTCATTTGCCCTTTCGGACGGCCGTGTATTTGCCAAATATCCGGTCTCGTGACGCAAACGGTACTCGCCTAAGCCGGAAGTATGGACCCTCCCCACCCACCTCACCCCACCCCCTCCTTTTCCTTCAGCCTTCGTGTTCTTCATGATCGTTAAGTGATTTTTTATTTCATAATTATCCTCTTTGACAGACATCACAGTCGCCGCACGTGTCTTATTATCGCTTTACACTCATGCGGTTTTCTTTTTCTTTTTTCTTCTGCTGCAAATTATGTCGCAATGATGACCAATGATATCCTTCGCGAAATCTTCTTTCCTTTCTATCAATCTCTCACACACACATATAATATATACATTCACTTTTTTCCTTCTTCTTTTCCGATTTATTTTCATTTTTAATTTTCTTCTTCGTGTTCTCCTCTTTCTTTTTCTTCTTCATTTCCTTCTCCTTCGTTATTTTCTTTTCCTTCTTCTTCTTCTTCTCCTTTTTCGTTTCCTTCTTTTTCTTCTTCGTTTCTCCTTTTTCGTTCTTTCTTTCTTCTCCTTCTCCTTCTCCTTCTCCTTCTCCTTCTCCTTCTCCTTCTCCTTCTCCTTCTCCTTCTCCTTCTCCTTCTCCTTCTCCTTCTCCTTCTCCTTCTCCTTCTTCTTCTTCTTCTTCTTCTTCTTCTTCTTCTTCTTCTTCTTCTTCTCCTTCTCCTTCTCCTTCTCCTTCTCCTTCTCCTCCTCCTTCTCCTCCTCCTCCTCCTCCTCCTCCTCCTCCTCCTCCTCCTCCTTCTCCTTTCTTCTTCCTCTACCGCCCCCCCCCCCTTAATAGGCGCCTTTCGTATCCACCGCAAAATGGCGGCGAAATCCGAGAAGTGTGACTGAGCGTCCATCCTTTGGCCGTTGCTCTCCCGCGGGCAAGCACGCGTGCTACTGCAATTGTCCTCAGACTCTTTTTGCTTGCTTTGATTTTTTTTTCTGGTCTTTTGAATTTCTATTCTCTCTTTCTTTTCTTCCTCTTTCGTGATTTTGATTACTTTGTTTTTCTTGGTATTCGTTTGTTTTGGGGTTTTTACTTTCCATTTTTCTCTAGTTTCTTGAAAGTTGACGGCTGATTGTTCTCGCTTATTTGCTCATAAAATGTTTTTCATAT
Source organism: Penaeus japonicus (assembly GCF_977035675.1). Lineage (NCBI taxonomy): Eukaryota > Metazoa > Arthropoda > Malacostraca > Decapoda > Penaeidae > Penaeus > Penaeus japonicus. The sequence goes on along the minus strand of NW_028234432.1, from coordinate 2,481,982 downwards.
ACTTTTGCTTTATTTTCCCCCTTTCTTTTTACTATCCTTCTTCCGCTCTTATTTCTTTTTCCTCTTTCTCCTCCTTCCTTCTCCTTCTATTCCTTCCTTTTAAGAGTTTGGCCCATCAGTCGCTATTTGATTGAAGTTACCAAAAAACCTAGGCAACTGTCCTTCACAAACCCTAATGGAAGATGGGGGAAATACAAACACAATGGGATAAGAATAGATGAAGGAACGTGAGAGAACCAAGAGAGGAGGAGGGAGAGTAAAAAAGGGAGAGTAAAAAAAAAAGGGAGTATAAAAAAGTTCACATACAGAGAGGGGGAGAGATGGTATGAGACCACAACGAGGACAGATGTTAAACGCTTGTCTCAGTTTCATGACAAATGAGCCAAGCGGGACAGATGCAGCGGGGAGCCATCGCCAGCATTGCGTGGTGATTACGGAAGCGTAGGGGGTAGGGGGTAGGGGGTAGGGGGGTAAAGGGTAGGGGTGGGGGTAGGGGGTAAGATATATCTCCAAAGTTCGTGGGACAGCTGCCACTCCTGGGGATGAGCGTTGCTTCTTCTTCTTCTTCTTCTTCTTCTTCATCTTCCTCATTCATGAGTTATTCAATATTCGTTGCATTTATCAACATGGCCCCATGTAATAAGGAGGAGTAATAAGGTGGTACAAAAAAACTTGGAATGGAAAGAGAGGTCGCCAGAAGAGAACGGAGAAACAGATGATAGGTAGGTAGGAGAAGAAAGAGAGAGGCAGAGGAAGGGAAGGAGAAAGGACGAAGAATACCGAAGGAGAGAACGGAGCAAGGGCGAAAGCAGCTACAGAAAAAAGGCTCAGCGCCATCAGCAAATCGTCAGGCAGCGTCGCCAGATCAGCAGATAACCCGAGCTGACACTACTGCTGCTGCTCCGCGTTCCCACCTGAATCCTAATACAAAGCTCTCAAGAGATTTCTTCGCCCCTTTCACCAGGTTACCCCACCCCTCTTGTCCCCTTGCCCCCTGCCCTGAACCTCTTCCTTCCCACAGGCCTAGCGTGCCCCTTCGTGCCCCCTCCAGGGACCTGTTTTAGCATACCTGAGTCCCACCTTTGGGAGACCTCTTGAAGCAGACTTGGCTAAAGACGCCGCAGTTAGGAAATTCCTGTCGTCTATCTACCTCTACTTTATCAGTATTCCTGTGTCTCCAGTTGTTTCATTTTATGTTCACGTTGAATAAACTGTTCACGCCAATAACCATAAATCCAGTGATTAAAACAGTGTGACCAAAGCTGATTATTAGAGTTCATTTTTCGTTTACACAGGTGACACTACTGGTTCACATGAAGAGTGGCATCAACAGGAGATAGGAAAATATTATTAATAAAATCTTGCTATAGTTCTTATCCTTATTCTAATCAATTTTAACTGACGCCATCAAATCATCCTGCACTCCTAATCACGGCCAGACCTCAGCAGAGACACGTAAGCGAGACTTGGTGACGTAACCTGATATAACGGTTCCCGTTCTTCAAGAAGTTCATATGAAGGTCGATCGATCGAGATACCTGACCCAGCCGTACACCTGGTCATGCGCCTCGGGAGGGGAGGAGGGGGGGAGGGGGGGGAGGGCCACTTGCAAGCTGGCTTATCTGGTCTTCGGGTGTTCGGGTTTAATCAGGCGTCAAGCGAGTCCCCGGGCGGCTGACCTGGTCCCCAAGCGGCGACGACATACACGACTCTTCCGACGAAGAATTCCTCTAATCCCGACTAATTCGGACGAAACACGACGAGACGATTTCTTCTGCCACGAGCGTCCGCCTCCCCGACGCAACTTCCGGTCAGCCCTTTTTGCAGTTTGTCTCGAGTATTTTCGTGGCGCCGTTATTTCCCACGGGGACCTTCGACGCTTTCCGAATCCCGGTCGCGGTCCCCAATCCCGAAGGCTGATTGGATAAGTGACTACGCCGTGCGACCTTTCAAGAGACAAGCGCACTCCGACTCGGCTTGTAGTGGAGATGGAATGAACAGCGACGAGACAAAGGCTTGTTCTGCCGACGGCGGAAATATCATGAATTATTACCGTTGCTCGGGTCATCCGCATTTAATCACCGGAGCTCACGGGAAAGTTCAAGCAAATTGTCTGCAAGTACAAGAACTGAGTGATTAAGAAAAATGTCAAGAACTTTATAATCCCTCCCCCTTCATTTGTCTGTTTGTCTGCATTCAAGAGTGTTTCTCACTTATTCCTCTATCTCTCTGTCCCATAATGTATCATCGCTGACCTTCCACTCCACTTCCATTAAAGAACAGGACATTTCCAGGCACAAAAAGACAAAAAAGTAAACAGGGAGCGATTTCTCCTTTCATCCAACTGGCAGTGGGAGGCAGTGGAAGGGGAGGGGGTAGGAAGAGAGGGAGGGGGGCCGACGACCACGACATCAAAAGGGTGTGTTCTCTCGCCCCTCCCCCTCTAATCCACCCACCTTCATACCGTCGCCGCCGCTGACCCAGCTGGATTGCACACCCAACACAGGACGCCACACATGGTTATCGGCCGAGAGCATAACCAAGCGCCGCGAGGGTAAACACACACAGATGGGGTACTTGGCTGCCTTTCATATACGTCTGATCCGTAAGTGCAGACACTAAACTTTTATGGTGACGTGAGGTAGTCGAGTCACGACCCTTGTTACGGAGGCCAAGTCGGGACCGTGAGGAGAGAGAGCCGCGAGCGCAATAAAAGGGTGGCAGAGCTAGGGAAACATGGCTCTCCTACGATGTTCTAGGATCTCGGGGACGAAAACTGGAGAAAAAAGTAAAGTAAAACAAATCCAAAAAACTAATGAATCTTCTCACATGGGTCGAATTCTCTCTCTCTCTCTCTCTCTCTCTCTCTCTCTCTCTCTCTCTCTCTCTCTCTCTCTCTCTCTCTTACTCTCTCCTTCTCCTTCTCTCTCTCCTTCTCCTTCTCTCTCTCCTTCTCCTTCTCCTTCTCCTTCTCCTTCTCCTTCTCCTTCTCCTTCTCCTTCTCCTTCTTCTCCCTCTCCTTCTTCTCCCTCTCCTTCTTCTCCCTCTCCTTCTTCTCCCTCTCCCTCTCCCTCTCCCTCTCCCTCTCCCTCTCCCTCTCCCTCTCCCTCTCCCTCTCCTGCTCCTTCTCCCTCTCCTTTCCTTTACTTTCCTTCTCCCTCTCTGCCCTTCCTCCTTCCTCCTTCCTTCTTCAGCTCCCCCCGTATTTCTCCTTCCGCGTAAGCACAGCGTTCCGGCCGACATATGCGCTTGTTTGTTTACACGTCGCTCTCTCTTGGGCGGTATTTATGTTCACAAGGGCGTAAGGGGAGGGAAGGAGCCGGAGGAAGTTGAGGGGAAGCGAAGGAAAACAATCCTCGAAATGTATATGTGTGTACATGTGCGTGTGTGTGTGTGTGTGTGTGTGTGTGTGTGTGTGTGTGTGTGTGTGTGTGTGTGTGTGTGTGTGTGTGTGTGTGTGTGTGTTTATGTGTGTGTGTGTGTGTTTATGTGTGTGTGTGTGTGTGTGTGTGTGTGTGTGTGTGTGTGTGTGTGTGTGTGTGTGTGTGTGTGTGTGTGTGTGTGTGTGTGTGTGTGTGTGTGTGTGTGTGTGTGTTTTGATAACATAAGTATATAAGTATATAAAGAGAAAGATATTAGAGAGTCGTAAATTAAAACAAAAATTCAAGTCTATGAGTGAGAAAGATAGCGAGAGCCAGAGCGAGAGAGAGAGGGAGAAGAGAAGATAAGAGAAGAAAAGAGAGAAGAGGAGAGAAGAGAGAGAGGAGAGAGAGAGGGAGAAGAGAAGATAAGAGAAGAAAAGAGAGAAGAGGAGAGAAGAGAGATAAGAGAAAGAGAGGGAAGTGAAAGGAGAGAAAAGAAAGAAGAGAAAGAGAAGATAGGGAAGAGATTAGAGAGAGAAAATAGAGAGAAGAGAAGATAGAGAAGAGATAGAAGAGAGGAAATAGAGAGAAGGGAAGAGAGAGAAGAGAGAAGATAAAGGAGAGAGAAGATAAAGGAGAGAGAAGTGAAAGGAGAGAGATGAAAGAATGCGAAGAGATAGAAGAGAGAAAATAGAGAGAAGTGAGCGAAAGAGGGAGAAAAGAGAATGGAAAGCGAAAAAAAACGAGACAGAGAGATCAGTAAGGAAATAAAGAGAGTAACGTCCACGACAAAAAAAAAAAAAAAAAAAAAAAAAGCGAAAGAGCTACGCAGACACAAGCACCGAGTCCATGTTAAGGCGAAGGCAACGGGAGATTAGGTGCTCGCCTGCCTGCCCCGTCCGTACCTGAGGCTCCCCTGCTGTCTGTGCCCCCGCCCCTTCCTCTTCCCTGCTGTCAATACCCCCCCTCCCCCTCTCATCACCTGCAAGATGGCACCATTACCGTCGCATCCATTATGTAAACTCCATTAACATATTATTAAAACACTGGTCACGGTCCGTTGAACACTCGTAACGAGAGGGCGAGGTGAAGGGCGGTGGGGAAGGAGGGGAGGGGAGGGAGGAGAGGGGAGGGGAGAGGGGAGGGGAAGGGAGGGTGAAGGGGAGGGGAGAGGGGAGAATGAGGGGAGAGGGGAGGGGGGAAGGTGAAAGGGACGGGAGGGGAGGGAGGAGAGGGGAGGGAGGAGAGGAGAGAACAGAAGGAGAGAGAACGAAGGGTTAAGAAGAGAAAGGATGGGAGACAAAGGTAAGTGGAAAGGTCTACAGACTACAATTAAACGAAAAGGAAAAGGGAGAGACAATGAAGCACCCAAACACTCAAACACACACACACACACACACACACACACACACACACACACACACACACACACACACACACACACACACACACACACACACACTGACAAAAATCCTGTTTGATCCCGAAGCAAGAACAGGAACAAGGTCATCCCGGGGCGTGGGATGGAGGGGGGGGGGTCACGACACTTTCAGTGAGATAATTACAGAAGTTAATTAATGTTTGTATGACAGGTGACCGGACACTCACAATCGGCAATTAGAAAGCGTCGTGCGTGCGTGTGTATGTCTGTATGTATGTGTGTGTTTGTGTGCATGTGTGTGTGTGTGTGTGTGTGTGTGTGTGTGTGTGTGTGTGTGTGTGTGTGTGTGTGTGTGTGTGTGTGTGTGTGTGTGTGTGCGAATCATATATATCAACAGCACTATATGACAATATTATCAGGGTGCTCTGACGCTTGATAAAAATCACATCCCCCTCCCCCTCCCCCTCCCTTCCCGCCCTCCCCCTCTTCTCGAACATTCCCACGAGAGCTTGGGAGGGGGAGGAAGAGAGGGGGATGGCGTACCCCACTTCCAATTCAACGACAGGAACTTACTCCCATCTCTTAATGCCAAGTGTCTAACCTTAATGGCACCTCCGCCGGGTCACGTGACGAAAGAGTCCCGCCGTAATGCCAGGTCATTGAAGACGGAACCGAGTCAGAACAAGCGAACATGAACGATGAAATAAATTTTAATGAAGAAAATAAAGGGCTTTCCTCCCAGCAGAAGCGATTGAAGACCGCCGAATACATACCATTTCTCGCAGGCGAATTGAATGACAAGTGAGAAGCCGTCATGAGAGATGATGGCGCCGTCAAACACGCTCGGTCTTGGGTCGA
>NW_028234432.1:2461381-2466381 GCF_977035675.1 Penaeus japonicus | reverse complement strand
AACGGCCGAAATGACAAATGATTGAGAGGCGAACGGAGCGGGGGACGGGAGGGGGCGGGGGTGTGTGCGGTCAAACGCTTTCGCGACGTTTTCGAAGATGGATTGGCCGGTCGTCACGTCATCCTCCACATGGCGGGCGCTGGAGGGTGGCGCGACAGGGCACTCTCGCTAAAGATTTCGCAATCCTATTTGGTTAAATAACTCACGATTGCGGGCAGCCGTAAATATGCAGGTTCATCTCTTTGCTTTTTTTTTTAGGCCGAGAATAAGAGAAATGACATAACACCTTTTGTTATGGGATCACGAAGTCAAATTTCGTAAGAGACCCTTGACACAATAAACATTTATTTATCTCTTAGGAAAACAAACAATAGTGAAAAGCAGAATAGAATCGGCCGAAAAAAAAATATATATAGTGGCACAGATGCCTGGAGCTTAACACGTATTTATGACTGTGTTCCTGTTTGCGCTATGGACTTGATGGGGAGGGGGAAGGGGAGGGAAGAAGAAGGGGAGGGGGAGGGAAGGAGAAGGGGAGGGAAGAAGGAGAAGGGGAGGGAAGGAGAAGGGGAGGGAAGAAGAAGGGGAGGGGGAGGGAAGGAGAAGTGGAGGGAAGAAGAAGGGGAGGGAGACGGAAGGAGAAGTGGAGGGAAGAAGAAGGGGAGGGAGAAGGGGAGGGAAGAAGAAGGAGAAGGGGAGGGAAGAAGAAGGGGAGGGGGAGGGAAGAAGGGGAGGGAAGGAGAAGGGAATGGAAGAAGAAGAAGGGGAGGGAAGAAGGAGAAGGGGATGGAAGAAGAAGGGGAGGGGAGGGCAAGAGAAGGGTTAAGGAGAGTAGAAGGGAAAGGGAAGGGAGGGCAAAAGAAGGGGAAGGGATGAGAGACAAGGATAAGGGGAGGGGAGGGGAGACCAGGAGTAGGGGAGGGGAGGGGAGGGGAGACCAGGAGTAGGGGAGGGGAAGGGAGGGGAGACCAGGAATAGGGGAAGGGAAGGGGGAGGGATAGAACGCCCGCACAGCAGCTGGCCAAGTCAAAAAGTATTTCTCGTGAGTCTCTCCTCCCTGTAACTGCGAAAGACTACACGGATTAAATGCGTTCCGGCCGTTAGTCTTGCTTATACGAAGAGGCAGAGGGAGAGACCCGTTGGGGGGGGGGGGTAGGTTGAAAGTTACAACTCACGTAGTTGTCTTGGAGAAACCTGAAGGTAGTGGGAGAAAATATTAAATTCTAAAACAGATTTCTTTTACGTTTTCGCTTTTCTGGTAAAATTCGAATCTTGCCCGATAACCTCCCCCCCCCACCCTCTCTCTCTCTCTCTCTCTCTCTCTCTCTCTCTCTCTCTCTCTCTCTCTCTCTCTCTCTCTCTCTCTCTCTCTTAATGCAAACGCAGATACAAGGCAACACACACATTTTGTCTTTGTGTAAACCTGTTAACTTTCTTTTTTTCGGAAATATTCTTTGGAGGCTGTTAAAATGTAATTACATGACTGTGACATGATCAAAGCTGATCTAGGAACTCATTAAATTACCTGATAATTATAGATCCGGTTCTGACTTCAGTTACACTCAAGATAACTCAAGGAGGTTAATTAAAAAGTCATTTTCTTTCTCTATCTCTTTCTCTGATTGGCAGCATCGCCTGTCTGTCTGCTCTATCTGTCTGCCTGTCTGTCTCTATCTGTCTGCCTGTCTCTATCTGTCTGCTTGTCTGTCTGTCTCTTTCTGTCTGCCTGTCTGTCTGTTCTATCTGTCTGTCTGTCTGTCTGTCTCCATCTGTCTGCCTGTCTCTATCTGTCTGCCTGTCTGTCTGTTTCTATCTTTCTGCCTGTCTGTCTGTCTGTCCCTCTGCATCTACCTGTCTATCTGTCTGTCTCCCACACCCCCTCTCCCCCTGAGCCAAAAAGACAATACGCAAGCAGATAGAGCAACACACACACATTCCCTGCAACCCAATATGCCCCCCCCCCCGCCCCCCTCGCGACAAACCACCATCCAAACGCAAGCAAAGACGAGGTACGGCCGGACAAGAGCTCCCGCACAGGTGACACTCGACACTCTGGCCATCACGTAACCACGTTAATGACCGCAATTAACGTGTAGAAAGCCGGGGTTTCGGGAGACGCCGCACTGGGAGGGGAGGAAGGAGAGGGAGGCGAGGGGAGGAAGGAGAGGGAGGGAGGAGGGCAAAGGAGGGCAAGGGAGGGGAGGGAGGGGAGGGAATGAAGAGAATGGAGGGAGGGGAGGAAGGAGAGGGAGGGAGGCAAGGGAGGGGAGGGAGGGGAGGGAGGCAAGGGAAGGGAGGAAGGGGAGGGAGGGAGGCATGGGAGGGGAGGGAAGGGAGGGAGGGGAGAGAGCGGAGGGAATGGAGAGAATGGAGGGAGGGGAGGGAATGGAGAGAATGGAGAGAATGGAGGGAGGGGAGGGAATGGAGAGAATGGAGAGAATGGAGGGAGGGGAGGGAGGAGAGGAAAGAACTGGCATGAGTAAGGTTGGTGGGATGGGAGTAAGGGAGGGGTGGGGTGTGTCGCTGCTAACGAGAACGAAATGTCACCTGTTCAGGGAGAGGGAGGTGGAGGGAAGGAGGGGGGAGGGGAGGAGGGGGAGGAGGAGTGGGGAGGGGGATTTTTATAGGTAAGAAGAGAGAGGTGGAAACAGACTGACTGGCAATAACACATGTCTACTTGTCTATTTAATTTATTCATATCTGTATAAATCCACCGAAAATAAGGCGGAGAAAAGGTGGAGAGAAAAGAGGAAGAAGAGAAGGAAAATGAGAGAGAAAGAAAGACGAGGAAGAGGAAGCAGAAAAGGAAGAGGAAGAGGAAGAGGAAGAGGAAGAAGGAAAAAGGAAGAGGAAGAAGGAAAAGGGGAGGAGGAAGAAGGAAAAAGGAAGAGGAAGAAGAAGCAAAAAGGAAGAGGAAGAGGAAGGAGAAGAGGAAGAGGAAGAGGAAGGAGAAGAGGAAGAGGAAGAAGGAAGGAAAAAGGAAGAGGAAGAAGGAAAAAGGAAGAGGAAGAGGAAGGAGAAGAGGAAGAAGGAAAAAGGAAGAGGAAGAAGGAAAAAGGAAGAAGAGGAAGGAGAAGAGGAAGAGGAAGGAGAAGAGGAAGAAGGAAAAAGGAAGAGGAAGAAGGAAAAAGGAAGAGGAAGAAGGAAAAAGGAAGAGGAAGAAGGAAGAAGGAAAAAGGAAGAGGAAGAAGAAGGAAAAAGGAAGAGGAAGAGGAAGAGGAAGGAGAAGAGGAAGAGGAAGGAGAAGAGGAAGAGGAAGGAGAAGAGGAGGAGGAGGAGGCGAAGCACCACGAGAAGAGGAGATCCCGCGGCGAGTGAAAGCCGCGATTACCTTCCGTCGGCCCGTTTTCTGTCCTTTGTTTGTGTTTCCTGTCTCGGTTTCCCTTGTTTACGCCCCTCGCCGCATCAACCTCGACCCGGTGGAATGATAATGAATAAAAAAGAAACAAGACAAACAAACAAACAATACTGGCGATATGGCATATGAATATATTTATTTCAATCACTGGTACACTTCTCATTATGATTCGTATTCGAATACTGAACTATTTGTAATATGATGATCCTGTTGGATACGAATTCTGTCAACGTGAAGATGACTGATTATGATTGATTATTATTATTATGATTATCATTGTGGTGATGATGATGATGATGATGATGATGATATTAACGACAACGATGAAGTTAAAGACAATAGTAAATGCCTAAAAAAACAACACTCAAAGACTAATATCAAAAACACCAACTAGTAAGCGACTGGCCGGCGATCAAAAACACACGTCAGGAAAAAAAAAAATGGCTCCCAGAACACTCCCTCCTGGGTTACCCTACGCTCCTAAGGGAAGGTTGGAGGAGCGGGGAGGGCGGGGGGAGGGGGGGGAGCATGAATCGCTAGAAGCCATGATATAATGTGCCATAAAGCATTAACGTGAGGTTTTGATGACCTGTTTACTCTACCTCGGCGTTTCAATGTCCGTTGAAGTGCGCAGAGAGACAGGAGGGGCTGGCGGTGATCAACCATGTTTTGCCCGCGTGTGGGGAGCAGTGATACGACCTCAATATACGTGAGTGCGCACAGGCAGACACCCACACACAGACACAGGAATAAAGAGAGAGACAGACACATGCACGCATACAGAACTAAAGGAAAGCCAAAAGCTGCCTTTTTTTTCTTCAACACACAACAGAAAACCAGGTGGAATGAAAAGGCGCCAAAACGAAAATGGCGAAACGGCGCGAACGACCCACAGCGACAAATCTGAATAAAGCAATAATTGTTCCCTTGATCTACATTCGAAGTCTGCAACCAATTGCCATTAATCTGGACCCACTTCCGGTGACAAAACACTGACGGCGCCTGAGAACAAAACAGAACTCGGAATAACAAAAAACGCAATGCCTGAATTCAATATCACGAGCCGTGACTGACATGACATTTACTCGGCAGGCAGGTTGGGTTACTGGGGATTGACTAATGAGCATCGGGAGAAAGAGGAATAAAGGAAGAGACGGAGAACTGGGGGAGAGAGATGGAAGAGAGAATGTGGAGGAGAAAAGGGAGTGAGAAGAAGGTGGTGAGAAAAGACGAAGGAAAACAGTGGACAGGGATAAGGGAGAAAGAGAAGCAGAAGAGGGATGGGAGAGAGAATAGAGAGAAACAAGAGGAGAGAGATGGGAGAAAGACAAGAAAGGAGAAAGGAAAGGGAGAGAGAGGTGAGAGAGAAAAGAGAGAAACAAGAGGAGAGAGATGGGAGAGAGACAAGAAAGGAGAAAGAAAAGGGAGAGAGAGGTGAGAGAGAAAAGAGAGAAACAAGAGGAGAGAGATGGGAGAAAGACAAGAAAGGAGAAAGGAAAGGGGGCGCGGTGAGGTGGAGGGTAGGGAGGGGTATTGGGAGTACTCTTCTCAGGAGCGACGCGTGAGGTGACCTACAAAGGACCGCCCGGCCGCCACCAGGGGCACTGCCGGCACTCCAGGAGGCGCGGTGGGCGGGTGTGGG
>NW_028234432.1:2453881-2456381 GCF_977035675.1 Penaeus japonicus | reverse complement strand
ATAGTGTCATAACACTGTTTGAGAAATACGACTAGATCATAAAATAAGCCAAACAATAAAAATAGGAACAAACAATAAAAATACGGCAAAACAATATAAAAAAGGGCAAAACACAAACAATAACCTCCGACAATGGAAGTGCGCCGCGCAGTCTCTCTCGTTCCGTCAAGCTTAGTGGTCAAGGAAGCCCAATGCTAATAACTCCCCGCGACCTCGTGTGCGCGTCTCAAAAACCATTAAGCGGAGTAATCACAGAGCACAGCAACGCCGAGAGTATGTGGGACGGCTAATGATTCATTACGTCTTTTACTGCAAACTTTCGAAGAGGGGAGATGGGGGAAGAAGAGAGGAGAGGAGCGGAGAGGAATGAAGGAGGGGACAGAGTGAAAGGAAGGGTAGAGAGGGAGTGGAAAGGGAGAGAGATAGGGAGGAGAAAGGGTGAGAGGAAGGGGGGGTAGAGGGAGAGTGGAATGGGAAAAAGTGAGAGGGAGGGGAGAATGGGAGAGGGAGGGGGGAAGGAGAGGAGAATGGAAGGGGAAAGAGTGAGAGGGAGGGGAGAAAGAGAGAGGCAGGGGGAAAGGAAAGGGAGAGAGAGAAGGAGGAAGGAGAGGGAGAGAGGGAAGGGGAAAGGAAAGGGAGAGAGAGAAGGGGGGAGGAGAGGGAGAGAGGGAAGGGGGAAGGAGAGGGAAGGGGAAAGGAGAGGGAAGGGGGAAGGAGAGGGAAGGGGGAAGGGAGGAGAGGGAGAGAGGGAGGGGGAGGAGAGGGAGAGGGAGGGGGGGAGGAGGGAGGAAGGGGGGGAGGGAGAGGAGGAGGGGGAGGAGGAGGAGGAGGAGAGAGGGAGGAGGAGGGAGGAGGAGGTCTAGGGGGAGGAGAGGAGGAGGGGAGAGAGAGAGAGGGAGGAGGAGAGGGAGAGGAGAGGAGGAGGGGGAGAAAGGGGAGAGGGAGAGTGGAGGGGAGGGGAGGAGAGAGGAAGGAGGGGGGAGGAAAGGGAGGGAAGGAAGGAGGGGGGAGGAGAGGAAGGGAGGAGAAGTAAAGAGGGAAGGGAGAAGGAGAGGATGGGGAGAGGGAGAGAGGGGGATAGGGAGAGGAGAGAGGGGAAGGAGGAGGAGAGAGGGGAGGAGAGGAGAGAGGGAGGAGAGGAGAGAGGAGGAGAGAGGGAGAGGGAGAGAGAGGGGAGGGAGAGGAGAGAGAGAGAGGGGAGAGGGAGGGAGGAGAGGGTGCGGAGGGGAAGGGAGAGGGAGAGAGAGGGAGGGGAGAGAGGAGAGGAAGAGAGGGGAGGGAGAGGGAGGAGAGGGAGGGGAGAAGGAGAGAGGGAGAGGGAGGGAGGGAGAGGGAGGGAGAGGGAGAGGAGAGAGAGGAGAAGAGGAGAGAGAGGAGAGAGAGAGAGAGGGAGAGAGGGAGAGAGAGAGAGAGAGAGAGAGAGAGAGAGAGGAGAGAGAGAGAGGAGGGAGGGAGAGGGAGAGAGAGAGAGAGAGAGAGAGGGAGGGAGGGAGAGAGAGAGAGGGAGAGGAGAGAGAGAGAGAGAGAGAGAGAGAGAGAGAGAGAGAGAGAGAGAAGGGGGAGGGGGTGATACGTAGAAGGGAGGACATCACAACACGCAAAAATAAACGAAAGCTATAAACAATCGTTATCGAGCAGAGAATAGCCATTATCTGTACCAATCACCATTATGATCACCCATTGCCCACTAAACATGCCATTAACTACACTTCGACAATTATTTACTGCAGTGATGTAACTTTTCCATTATTACCTTGCTCCCTGACAACTAGTACTTATTTTTACATGCTTATTATTACAGTGGAAACGTATAATTTCCCCCCATGATATTTTGTCAAACTGAAACACTTATTCTTTTTTTAAATATACATGACATGTAATACAGATATAAGTCATTAATTTTCATGTTTGCGCTAAAGGCTAATCCAATTGGGCTTTGCTGGTCGGATGCGCAACGCTCATTAGTACAGCGCATCTCGAGAGTAAATCCCAAGATTGATTATAATCTCGTGTGTGTGTTTACAAGACAAATAAGAGTCCATAAATCCGGGTGAGACACCGCTGAGGATTATGTTAAGAATGCCATGCCATCCCATCTTGTTACATGTCCTATGTGGAGTTGATTATCATGGACACGTCCCTTGCCTTCATTGCCATTTCTTATAAAATCCCTAGCGATATAGATATTGCATTCTGGTAGCCGCACTCGAGTGTAATCATGTCTGTGTTGACACGGCTGATTGTTTGGATATTTGCATCGTCGGATACCTTGAGGTAGCTGCATAACTGTGGCATTTCGACATTAGACTCACCTTCTCTTCATTATTGTTGAAATTGTCATTATAATATACCTGGTTTCACACTTACCAACATCATATTTTGTTGTAAGAAAACATAAGCTTAATTCCGTTTAATCACATTCCAATTGTGGCCCATCAGCTGACATTTGTTGCATTAAAATAAAATCACTTCACACTCAAACAATCACATTATCTATACA
>NW_028234432.1:2383881-2386381 GCF_977035675.1 Penaeus japonicus | reverse complement strand
AAAGGGAGGAGGAGGAAAAGAAAAAGAGGAAGAATGAGGAAGAAGAGGAGGGGAAGAGGAGAGAGAGGCGTGAGAAAGACCGCGGCTAGAGGGATAGACGAAGGAATGGAGAGAGGGCAGGTGGGTGAAATAGGGCTGTCGAAGGAGGACGAAAAGAAGAGGGATGAGGAAGAACGACGAGCGGAGAGGAAGAAAGGGAAGAAGCTGGACCCAATCTTTTTGAATAAATCTCTAAGTTGTCCGGTTTAAACACCTATAAAATCCAGGAAAAAAACGCAAACATATAATTGTTAATACACAAAGAGGGGGACACAAATATAAGACCCCGCCCCCCCAACCTGCCCCGGGCCCTTGCCCCGTTGTCCCCACGTGCCACCACACGTTGTACCCGTCCCACCTTCTCCGTCTACCCCCCCTGAGCACTCCCCCGTCATCTTCTCTTAAACTTCCAACTCGCATCCTCTTCCCTACCTTTCCCACTGCCTTACCCACCTTATCTTCGCCCCCCCCTTTTCCCTCTCCTTACCTTTCCCACTTCCCCCCTTCCCCTCCCGCTTAACCTTTCCCACACCTACCACCCCGCCACTGCCCCCCCCTCCCCCCTTCCCCCTACCTTACTTCTACCACTCCCCCATCCCCCCCCCCCCCCCAACCCCCTTACCCCCCTCCGACCCCCGTCACTACCTTACTACTTATATTATGAAACTACCGACCGATAAGCCACCTTTCAGTCATCTATAAACTGTTCACAAAAATCATCACAGCCCGTATCACCGATACACTAGATTCAAAACAACCCAGAGAACAGGCAGGGTTCCGCAGCGGATTCTCAACTACAGACCATATCCACACACTAACCCAAATATAACCCCTGTGTGTGTAGTTCATTCATAGTTTTTTCTCCTATTCATAAATATCTTACAAAGGAAAACCACCTTTTCCGTTTTGGGCTGTGCTGTTTAATCAGCAATCTGTTATCATTCAGAACATTCGTTACTCAAGTGGTATTATGTTAACAGTTTACATTCATTTGTCAGAATAGCAATATAAGGTGATTATAATAAAACTATAAATAAAACATATTATCTGTTGATGTATATTTGCTGACGGACAAAAAAGGTATTTGAAGTTTAAATATTTATTACCAAGTATTACTTTTTTTTTTTTTTTTTTTTTTTTAGTTTCTTAATGATAAACATAATACAGTATCTATTACAGTGAGATACATCTTATATACTTATCAGTAACAACAATATCTATTACATAGTGATACATTTTTTTTTAAACCTCATAATTATTATCATCATTAATAACATTAATATCACAGGGTTCTTAAGGACAAGCACAACATCAATTGAAAAAGCCTTCAGTCTATCAGCCATATTGCGCAGCACTGGTAGGTAATGAGTACGCCATTCGTTATCATTATTATCATCGCTACGACCGCGTCTTCCAAACCCATTAGGAACGATAATTTTGTAAACGTCCCTGTTCCCATCGCTAGAAGGGTTACTTGTTTGATAATGTTTTCAAAATAACGTCGTCCATTTTCCACTGTATCTTCCTTCAACCCGTGTGCATCCTTTGGCCTTGCTGTTATCTTCGAAGGGTTCGCCGAATCCGAACTGGGTCACGTGCAGGCGATGGAGACACGGTCCATCCTCCTCCCTCCGGTGGGTTATCTTTGTCGTCTGGAATAACAGATCCTGGTTTCCCTCGAGTAGGTCACATCGGCCCTGATGCAAATTAAAATTGTACAAGAGTCTCCTCTTCCGATGAATGGAATTTTCTTCATACTCGTATTCTTTTTGTAGAGGAATTGGCTTGGCAATACCGGTATGCCATGGTTCGATAGATGATAGCATGTTACGCTATATAAGATGGACAGAATGTTGACCTGCCTTTCTAAACTTAGAATCGGGGGCGGGGGGGGGGGAGGGGGGGGGGAAGTATAAAGGATATACTCTTCCTACGGTCTGTACTAAGGGGGCAATGTCCTCTATCTCGTCTGAACGCGTCAGATCGAATAATAATAATACACATTCAGGCGAACCTCCTGTTTGGTTTTATACCCTCCTACACCTGCATCACCCACACACGTGCGCGCGTATATCAATTGAAAATATCGACCAGTGCTGTTTGTTTGTTTGTACTCACCCGTTATTTATTTTATATATTTTTTCTAGTTATATGATTCCCAGTTTGAGAATCTTATTTCTTTACTCGTTTCACCAGTCTTTTTCTTTTTTCTTTGGGTGATTCTATTACCTCTTCCTCCACCAATAGAATACTTTCTTAAAAATGCTGTCGGTAGAATTTCAAGTGGGAATTGCGCCATTCTAAGCATCATGACCACACGAGGGACTTGTTCCGAAGTGAGTGACTTTGTTTTCGATGTTATTGATTTTATAACGTCTATTACATTTATACCGGAAAAGGGTAAAGATTTCCCTTATCATCCCAAGCTTTCCATCAAGTAATGCTATAATTGACCTTGCGT
>NW_028234432.1:2366381-2371381 GCF_977035675.1 Penaeus japonicus | reverse complement strand
GAAAAGGAGGAAGAAGAGAGGCGGGGCAGGAGGGCCGCGACGCCTTATTTGGAAGAGTAGCAGCACGTGCAGTTCTTGCCGTCGCAGAGCTTGCTGTCCGTCTTGCCGTCGCAGTAGTCCATGATGTTGATGCATTTGCCTCTCTTGCTCGAGCACTTGTCTGACGTTTTGCCGCACTCGTCCTTCTTGCAGCAAGTGCAGTGCTCATTTTCGCAGAGGTTCTTCTGCGTCTTGCCAGCACAGCTGTCCATCCTGTTGATGCAAATGCCGTTGTCTCTTTCACACTCCCTCGGGGTGCTGCTGCACTCGTGCTTCATGCAGCAAGTCTGGTCCTTGCCTTTGCAGTCCGAATCGTCCGTGTTGCCGGCGCACGACTGCTTCCGGCGGATGCACATGCCGTTCTTGTCGCTGCACTTCTTCGGGGTCTTGTCGCACTTGTTCGAGCCCTTCCTCTCGGCGGGGTAGAGGGGCTCATCCACATCTGGAAGAAGAGCAGAAGGTTTTAATTACACATAAGAAAAGAGATTTTCAAGATCTGAAGGAGCGAACATTATTGAAAAGTCGATAAACTGACTACAAATAAGCAAAAGAAAGGGAGAAGTGTGAGTGTAATTATGAAAAAAAAAAAAAAAATGGTATTGATAAAAAGGCTGATAATGTTGTTGTATATCATACACATGGTACAAAGTGAATAATTATGTACTAATGTAAACAAAATTTCGCATGTCTTATCAAACGCTGTGAGCTGTTGTGATGAGGGCCTCCATACCTTCAGCTCTCTCTACACATCCGCCTTCGACGTTACAATCTTCGGCCTTCCTTTCGATGTCCTGTATAGAAGAGACATCATTAATTTCACAAGTCATTCGAAAAGAATTACTCAAAAGTTAAAGGCAGCTGGAAAACACTTTATCTCAACACTAAGTGCTAGAGGTGACAGACAAACATCGATTCACCTTTTTAGAACAGCTAGTACTACCTGTGCCAAGGAAACGCTGCCGAGGAGGGCCACCAGAAGACTTAGAGCGACGATCTTCATGCTGACGGTGATAGGTAAGGTGCACCTTGAGGCTGAGCTTACTGGGAGCTTAAAGATGGGATGTGCGACGGGAGGATTCGAGGAAAACGGATGAACACTTGACTACGCACTACCAAATGCCCTTCTGTATCCAAAGAGAAAATCATAATCCTATATATAGTTCCGTGAAGACCAGAGCGCCGAATGACACGTCTACTTTTAACCTTTAGCCCTAAAAAAATATAAAGTAAACGTCAAGACAACATATGTTTCTTCAGGTTACACAGAGCCGACAGTCTTGTCATTTATGTAGATTTTTAAATGTGTTGAAGAACATTATGACTTTCGTTGACTAAGTCTAGTCGCTTCTTGCAAACAAACAAACACTTGATTGACGATTTGCTAGCTTTAGATATTTTTTTTTCATCACAGACTAGGATTTAGTATTTAGTAGTTAGTATTTAAGAGCTATCAAAGGCAAAATATACATTCACCAGTAAGTTTACAAAATTATATTAAGTAAATGATTCGTCCATTGAATTGCACCATGTTGCACTATGTTGCCCTATTGCTGACCGTAATGTGTTCCTCGTTTACGTTATATAATCCGGTCTAAGTATCAATGATGATGAAATGATGATCTTGATATTAAACCGATAATGATAATAACACAATAACATTAAATATTAGTATTGATAATAATGAAAATAAAAATGAGGGTGACAATATAAATTATAATAATATAAAAGTTAATAGCATTAATGATAACGAGAATAATTATAGTAACAATAACAATAATGATAATAGTAGTAGTGATAACAATACAATAATAACATTATACTAACAGTAATACTGATAACAGTAATAATAATGATGATAATATTAATAATGATAAAGATCAAAATAGTAGTACTGATAAAAAAAAAAAAAGTTTATGCCTACTATGATTAAATGATATGTATTCCTTGAAGTCAACCTGATAACGTCAACCTAGTTACAGTTTTGATTTTATCTTTTTTAAAATTCTACAACTGCTCCCCCCCCCCCGATCTATGTGCCCACTTTAAAAGAACACTAAGCTCAGAAACCAATGCTCAAAGAACAATTCACGACTCTCATCGAAACCAATGAGATGACATGCAACGAAAATATCCTAAAAGCCATCAAAATGGTTGAAGGCTTCGCTCCCTTTAGGTGTGCCGTCTTCAAATCCCTTACCATATTTTGGGCAAACGGCTCAAAATAGGGACACGGAGTGCTTGCTTGCACTTGTGACATGATTTAAATACTGCACTCTCCCCCCCACATCATTGCAGAATGCGAAGAGAAGGTTTCCGAAGATAAAAACATTTCTCAAAAATGCGCGGTGTCGACAAGAGCATAACGGGAATTCTATATTTTACCCATATCATCCAAAGGACAGGAAAAACAATAAGCTGAAGAAGCAAGCAGTCTTCCCCTCCAAGAGCGCGACTCCATCTCCTCGCCTAAATGAGGTACAGGAGTTCTTACTCCTATGAAAGTAAAACGCAGCACCAAGAGGAGCACAAGTTCCTATATCGGCAAAAGCAGCTCCAGTGCCTCCTCCCACTCCAGTTCCGGCTCCAATTCTAGCGCCAACTCCGCCCTCGCCACAGCAGGATAAACAAGAGTCCACCAATGACTCAAAGGAACTGCTGCAAATGCTGATACAGAAGATGGAGCAGATGAAGAACCAACAGGAGCCGAAGAACCAACAGGAGCAGAAGAACCAACAGGAGCAGAAGAACCAACAGGAGCAGAAGAACCAACAGGAGCAGAAGAACCAACAGGAGCAGAAGAACCAACAGGAGCAGAAGAACCAACAGGAGCAGAAGAACCAACAGGAGCAGAAGAACCAACAGGAGCAGAAGAACCAACAGGAGCAGAAGAACCAACAGGAGCAGAAGAACCAACAGGAGCAGAAGAACCAACAGGAGCAGAACCAACAGGAGCAGAAGAACCAACAGGAGCAGAAGAACCAACAGGAGCAGAAGAACCAACAGGAGCAGAAGAACCAACAGGAGCAGAAGAACCAACAGGAGCAGAAGAACCAACAGGAGCAGAAGAACCAACAGGGCCAGATGATGTTCATGATAATAACACAGTTGACCAAACAATTTCAATTCCAGGAAAGGATGTTCACTTTCTTCCTGGAGTGATGACAGCCTACAAGACCACCTCATTGCATACCATAGTGGACCTTGGAAATGGTCAAAGGACAACTGATCGCTTCAAGTAATTTCTCGAAATGCATTGCTTGGAATCTTAACCCACTGCAGACGGGCGACATACATGACAAGATTTTGGCTTGACTGTCATAATGTGCATGACGATAGCCCTCATGGCATATTTGGATTGCTGCATTTCTTTATTGCATTGTGAGTTACAATTCTCTTTAGTGGCTGATTATGGAAATTACGATTATTACTATTAAGGCCGTAATATTCACCAAAATAGATTTAGTTTAAAATCCTACACATAGATGACACCACTCTCTCCCAGTACCAGTAGGAAAGAGGGCCTTGATTGGCATCCATCCACTCTCTTCAGAGAGCAATGGCACACAGCAAGATGCCGAATTTCTGCTTTAAAGTATCGGCGACAAAGGATGCACAGGCAGAATGAGAGGAGAAAGGGGATCCAGACCTTGTCCAGTGTCTACAACGTGCCTCTCTGACAATATGGCCGCCTTGTGCTGAGGAACTCGCAGTCATAAGCACAGGTTTCCTTCCTCATCCCTATCTATCCTTGCTATTTCCATTGTGGATGGTTACTTTCGTATTTGTTGACGATTGTACACAAATACGATAAAATAAAGTTGCTTTTTGCCCTTCTATATAATCGCGATACTTCTATCACACAGAATGTAAAGGACACAATGGAACATATTGGACTACAATTTAAGTATATTGCAACATTGCCTATCATATGGTAAATGTAAGTCTCACAGTGCAGTAAAACACACACACACACACACACACACACACACACACACACACAAAAAAAAAAAAAAAAAACGCACACAAATTGGCTCTATTATTATAATGAGGAAATGAATGAGAACGGAAAAGATCCTGCGAAGCTGCCTAACTCTGAAATAAAACCCATCTGGCGTGCTGTGCCCAGGCCCGTCCTGGGGCCTGGGCAAGCAAATCTATTAATCCCCGCTTGCAATGGGTTCAGAGTATACTGAAAACGTGAGACATCTCTCTCATTATCTTCACTCTGAGGATGTTGACGTAGGTTGGATTCAGGAAGTCAGAACTAGTGCTCGTTATGCACAAATACACTTTTTATGACAGACCCAATATTGCTAATCCCTCTACAAGGAGGCTTGCCATACATAAAGAACTCAACACCGTCCAAAGTAATCGATGAATAAGTTAGTGTTGGATAATTTTTTGATGGAAGAACTGTCACAATTATTAATGTATATAATCCTCATGGTGTAGAGGTATCGAAAACTCCTGATAATATGAAACATAGTGATAATGTGTAATTAAGTTGAGATTTTAATGATCGCCATTGTCTCCTTGGCTCTGAGGGAAGCACCAGTGACAAAACACTCCAGAACACTAGTGATCCCATAGATCTATTATCAAAGGGGGAAATTTGATTGTATAACAGTAGCCTTGCACGATCAATATAATTTACCAAGAACTGCAGAAGTTATTAAATTCTTAATAAGTGATCACTGGAAATTTATTAAAAAAAAGAAAAAAAAAAAAAACAAATCCACACCTACATTATCGTATTGTTACCGAATTTCAGTTTATTGAAAGGATTGCCTGCTGGTATGAGGACTTTACTCCTATCAAAAGGTAAGAAATCTTATTCTAGATCTCTTCAGCTTAACATATACTACAGGCACTCTGCCTACCTTCTGGAAACAGGCCACCATCATTCCCATCCCTGAACCAGGATATCCTGACCGAGCCTCTGCTACCTTCTGGAAACAGGC
>NW_028234432.1:2333881-2351381 GCF_977035675.1 Penaeus japonicus | reverse complement strand
AACTGAATACTACATTTTCTTCGTTACGAATGCGGTAGCAATGAAAGCAGGAAAATAAACAATAAGATTGATAGCTTCTTGACAAACGATACAGAGACAACTTCGAGTCTCTGTGAATCTCTCTCTCGCACAGGGAGTTTTGAAGCAGTGTGTATGTATAGCGGAATCCCGAGTTACACAAGGGAAATTCAGAAAGGAAGCATACAGCATTCTCATGGAACTTAAATTCAATGTGTTAGCTTACATCAGCTGACAGTATGATGTTTGCCTAGATTGCGTTTTAGTATAAGCCAATAGATACTGTTAGCATAAGGCAACATATAAAGTGAGCGTTTTTTCTTTCTCAGGACTTCGAGAATGAGGCGGAGAGAGCTGAAGGTATCTGGTCTGCGTTCACGTGTTCCACTTCCAATCAAGATTCGACGATTCGAAGACTAATTCTAGTTCGCCAATATGTAGATATATGTCACCATCAATTATATTTCTCTGTTGCTCTATCCACTGATGTATTTAAGAGTAATGTTAATTCTTCCAGGTGTGGATGAGCCCCTCTACCCCGCCGAGAGGAAGGGCTCGAACAAGTGCGACAAGACCCCGAAGAAGTGCAGCGACAAGAACGGCATGTGCATCCGCCGGAAGCAGTCCTGCGCCGGCAACACGGACGATTCGGACTGCAAAGGCAAGGACCAGACTTGCTGCATGAAGCACGAGTGCAGCAGCACCCCGAGGGAGTGTGAAAAAGACAACGGCATTTGCATCAACAGGATGGACAGCTGTGCTGGCAAGACGCAGAAGAACCTCTGCGAAAATGAGCACTGCACTTGCTGCAAGAAGGACGAGTGCGGCAAAACGTCAGACAAGTGCTCGAGCAAGAGAGGCAAATGCATCAACATCATGGACTACTGCGACGGCAAGACGGACAGCAAGCTCTGCGACGGCAAGAACTGCACGTGCTGCTACTCTTCCAAATAAGGCAGTCTCTTCCGGTGATGCTAAAAGATCAAGTTATTAGGATCATTTTCCAATAATCATGTTTGCACTTCTTGCATCCGTGATTTGTGAGTATCCACTTTAATAGTTTCATTATATATGTATCTTTTTGTCTGCACACTTTTCTGAATAAAGAATGCAGCACGATTTTACCATCATTTCATCCTCTGCTTTACTACTATCATACTAAGTATACAAATAGAAACATACAATCACACACATATAATCACACACACAGACACACACGCACAGACACACACACACGCACAGACACACACTCAAGCACACACAAACACACACACACGTGCACACACACATACACACACACATATAATACAAAAATACATATACATATACATATATATATATATATGTACATATATATATATAAATATATATGTATATATATGTATATATATACGTATATATACATATATATATATATATATGTATATATATATATATATATATGTACATATATATATATATATAAATATATATGTATATAAATGTATATATATACGTATATATACATATATATATATATACATATATATATATAGTAGTATTGGTCAGAGTTTTACGCCGGATGCCCATCCTGACGCAACCCTCCCCATTTATCCGGGCTTGGGACCGGCACCAAGTTGCACTGGCTTATGCCCCCACTGGCTGGGTTATATATATATATATATATATATATATATATATATATATATATATATATATATATATATATATATATATATATTTATGTGTGTGTGTTGTGTGTCCGTGTGTGTGTGTGTGTGTGTGTTGTGTCTGTGTGTTTGTGAGTGTGTGTATGAGTTTGCGTATGCGTATGTGTGTGTGTGTCTACATATATATATATTATATATATATATATATATATATATATATATATATATATATATATATATATATATATATATATATATAATAATAATATACATACATATATAATATATATATATATATATATATATATATATATATATATTTATATATGAGTGTATATGTGTGTGTGCTTGTGCTTTGTGTGTATCTGTATGGGTGTGTATATATGTGTTCGTGTGTGTGTGTGTGTGTGTGTGTATGCGTATGCGTATGCCTGTGTCTATGTGTGTGCTTGCGTACGTGTGTGTATATATGTATATATATATATATATATATATATATATATATATATATATATACATATATATATATATACATATATATATGTATATATATATACATATATATATATACATATATATGTACATATATATATATATATATATATATATATATATATATATATATATATATGAATATATTTATACATATATATATATATATACTATTTACACACATAACACATATATATATAATATATATATATATATATATATATTATATATATATATATATATATATATATATATATAGATAGAGAGAGAGAGATAGATATATATGTGTGTATACATATATATAAATATATATATATATATATATATATATATATATATATATATATATATTTACATATATAAAGATATATATATATATATATATATATATATATATATATATATATGTATATGGGTGGAGGAAGAGAGATAGAGGCTCAAAACATCAGCACATAATTATCACTTCCTTTGATATACTTAACATCAAATGAATATGGCTGTAAAGCCAATGACCAACGCATAAGTCTGCCATTGCTATTTTTCATTCTCTTTAAGTAGGCTAATGGTTGTTGATTAGTTTGCAGCATGAAATGGTTTTTAAATTTATTAATAGCCCACACAATGCTCAGACATTTCCTCTCACTTATAGAATATCTTGTTTCTTTTTCTAATAATATTCTGCTAGCATATGCGATGGGCATTAGAACACCATTAACATTTTGTAATAATATAGCACCCAAACCTGTGTCAGACGCGTCAGTTCTTAAGTAGAACTTCTTATTATAGTCAGGCAGAGTCAAGATAGGAGCGTGAACTAGCGTGCGTGTCAAGATGTTAATACATTTAATTCGTTCCTCATTCCATTCTTACTTATTCCTACTATGTTTATTTAAGAGAATGTTGACTGGAGCTACCACATCAGCTAGATTCGGTAGGAATTTGCGATAGAAGGAGACTGTCCCAAGAAATGTTCTTAATTGTTTTTTGGTTTGAGGAAGAGGCATTTCAAGTATTGTTTTTACTTTGTCTTCAAGGGGAGTTAAGCAATTGTTTCCAAGAGAAAATTCAAGGTATTTAATATTTGAGTAAGCTACGAAGCACTTATTTGGGCCAGCAGTTAGTCCGTGTTCCTGTAAGCGCTTTAATAAGCTTTCTAAATCAACGAGATGGTCCTCCCAGTTGAATTATGGACTACGGCATTATCAAAGTAGCAATGGTATTTCGAACAAATGTTGCACATGCTCTTTTTAACCCGAAAGGCATTTTAGTAAATTGCATTAAGCATTGAGTAGTGGCAAAGGCTGTATAAGGTTTAGATCTCACCGACAATGGCATCTGCCAGTATCCTTTGCACAAATCAATTTCGGTAAACGCAATATCTAAAAGTATTATCTGCCCTCTTGACCAAAACAACGGGAGAACAGTGAGGCGATTTTGATGGTTCGATGGCATTCAATCGTAGCATCCTCTCGACTTCCTCATCGAAGGATTTCCTTAAGTTGTAAGGTATGGGATAAGGCTAAAGGCGTAGAGGCGTTTCGCTAGATTGACGTCATGAGTGATGCTCTTTGTTAGTCCTGGCTCATCGGAAAAGACGTTCGAATATCTCTCAAGTAATTTCTCTAATTGTTGCTTTTGTTGAACACTCAAGTTCTGGTTAATGTTAACGTTATACTTCAAATCCAGATCATCCATCATTGATATGTCACAAGTATCACTTAGTGATAGATGCAAACCTGACATACTTTTGATTTTACATGATCATTCAAACCAACGTGTTCATCTCTTCTAAAGAATTTCTTAAACATGTTGACATGGTATCATTTAACTTTACCACAGACTTTTACTAAATAATCAACCCCGTTCCCATGACGGCTAATGACTGTATAGGGGCATTTCCGTTGCATGGTTAATTTATTGTGAGTGGCAGGGAGTTAAACGAGCACTTCATCACCTTCGTTGAAACTACGGGACTTAGTAGATCTGTCAAAGTAAGACTAATAAAGTTTACTATTAACATCAGCATGAGAAGCAGCTAACTTAGCAGACTCCTTTAATCTTTCTCTCAGATCTAATACATATTGATATGTGTTCTTCGTCTCATTATCAAGGTCTTCGTGTGTCCATAGTTCATACAGAATAGGCAAAGGACCCCGAACCCTACGACCGTACACCAGCTTGAAAGGTGAAAACTTCAATGTGTCATTAGGTATTTCGCGATAAGCAAACGATACAGAGGGAATTAATCGATCCCATTCATGTGGTTGATCTACGCACAACTTCTTCAGCATCGATTTTAATACAGCATGGAATCTCTCAACGGTTCCATTGCAAGCAGCATGATAGGGACTTGTGAAAATAGCCTTTATTGATAACAGACGATTTACTTCCTTCATTAAGCCAGATTTAAACTGAGTCCCTCTATCTGATAATACTTCTTTAGGGATACCCACTTTAGAGAATATATTAATTAGGTTCTCAAAGACAGTTATTGAGTCTATGTTTCTTAAGGGAACTGCTTCGGGAAATCTAGTCGCGCAGTCTATTAATGTCAGAATATACTTATGACCTCTGCTCGACGGTGTTAGTGGTCCGACGAGATCTATGACAACTCGTGAAAAGGGTTCACTGATAATGGGCATTGATACTAAAGGCACCTTCCTTACTCTACCCTTAGGAGAAAACTTTTGACACACGGAGCATGAACGGCAATGACGCTTAATGTCAGCACCAGCACCAGGTCAGAAAAAAATTATCAAAGATCTTTTCAGATATCTTTCTGCGGGAGAAATGTCCGGCAAACTGCGAGTTGCGGGCAGTCGCCAGAATAAAACGTCTGAATTTACTCGGCACAATAAGTTGTTTCATTCCTATTTCGTGTTCGTTTTAACATTTAATGCACACCCTGTAAATCATGTCTTTAATTGTATCAAATTTTACCGTCCTGTTTTTTACAGTTACTAAAGTTTCATTGATAACTTTCTTTCTGATATCTTTGAGTGTTTCGCATTTATTCTGTTCATCAATAAGATCCTTCTTATTAACTTCTTCAAGTGCAATTTCAGGGGCCAATTAGTGAACGCGACTGACTTTCCACCGATTTCACTCGTCTAGTCTGAACACGAAGTGCATTACGACTAATTGTATCATAATCTGCATCACTACCAGGTATGTCAACCGCTGGGGCCTTAACTCCTGGTACCATTCCTATGAGGATGTCGGTGAATTTAATCGGTGCGGCTACAGCGCTTACCCATCCATTTAAATATTCACTTCTAATATAACAACGAACCTTTGGAAACGTTCTAGTGAACACTTTAATCAAATCCTTAACCTGAGATTCAAACTGCATTTTTACAAGGAGACTACCATCTCGCAATTTTCGGACAAAATCTAAACCGCCTTCCACTCGACCATCATGGACCTTCTTAATGATAAAATGGTTGACATTCTGCAGAAATTGATTTTCATTCACGCATCGAATGTTTACACACCTTGCATTCTCTGGAGGGATATCGATGCTTGGTCTTCTGGGTCGGTCATTAGTCGGGGTTCCTTCAGTGGTCATATTGGTCTTAGACGAGTCAGGAGTCGCCTCTCCTCCTTAGGAAGGAGGAAGGGTAGTCGGGGGATCAATCATACTGGGGTGTCGGACCATGCCCGAACCCTGGGCTAAAGCCCGTTGTCCTGAGGGGACTACCGTTCCCTTAACAATTGTATCAGCCTAAACCCAATAGCCAAGAGAAAAAACAGTCTTTTTGTTCCCCCCCCCCCCCCCCCCGACTACGACTACTGTAGCCTCGTGTCACCTGCAAAATGAAAGCACTGACGGTGCAGGCAAAGCACTAAAAGAGCGAAAAATTTGTAAAAACAGTGTTTACTCGACTTTGTTTACGTTAATCAACACAGAAACAACAATGTCCAGCGGGACAAGAGGCCCCGTAATCCAGGTTAACTCTGGTGCCTCTAGACTTTTGATTTGTTGCTGCCGCGTTACAGAAACAAGGTGCGAGCAGTACAAGATCTCATACACGAGTGATTACACACAATCTCAGAAACACAAATAAACATGCAGGCGATCCAGGATAAAAAAGGAAGATATAAAAAAGAAGGACTCGCCCAATTCGGCGGTGTTTCTAGAAAGTCTAATGTTGGAGCCATTTGGCCATCCCTCCTCGAAGAATCCGTCACTGGACAGGCCACCTCAACGGGAGGAAGAGACTGGCCGGGTGCAGGACGGTGCAGCCGAGGAAGGAGCTCAAGCCCCCGATCCCGGCAAAGCGACTCCACTGCGGGGGTGGAAAGGGATAGCGAAAAAAGAGGATGTAAGTGGGAGAGAAAGAGGCGGGGTTTAACCCAGCAAGTTGGGAAGATAGCTGACAAGGAGGCGAGATGGTAGGAAGAAGGATCGGGAGAGAGGTCCCGCGCCATTTATGCGCACTGTTTACTCGTGATGAGTCCCGCGCCTCGCGTGGATGAGCTGGCGAGATTTGAAGGAAATAGAAGAGTCTTATAGACAATATGCCAGTTTGAAAAACTGGTTCTTCGCCAACTAATTCGCAGTCTAGGTCACGTTGTGTCAATATGGTCAAATGAGAGAAAGGATGGCTCTCAATCCAGGTTTGAAATTAATATCATTGAAATCCGTGAGTGATGTTATTAACGAACCTGAAATCCTTAAGTATTATTGCTTATTTTTCAGTTGTGAAAAGAATCAATGATTGGGCTAGCGTGCTTGAATGTGACATGAACAGTAATGATAATGATGAAAACATCTAAAGGAAAAGATCGTGCAGCTCACCCTTGGCCTTTCCTTTTTACGCCGACCTTTCATGTGATCATGAAGTTCGGACATACGGGCCACTGCCCTTCTCTCATTATGCTCCCTGATATAAGTAAATATAATAGTACAGTCTATAGTGATTATGATAAGATCCCTAAGCTAATATTTCCGCCGACCAACATGTACATGACCTTGAAGCGCTCCAAGAAGCACCTCGTCAGCCATGCTGCGTCGCGCATCCCTCATGCCTCGTGTCACCATGCGCCACGACCTGATCCGAATGATGAACTTTGCAAGCTTAAAAAAAAAAATATATATACATTTATCAAAATAGTTTTCTCTAATATTTGAAATGCATCTAAAAATGAATATGTGTAGTTCCATACGCTCTCAATATTCCTTACACTCCACAGTCGTATAAAATTACTTCCTGTACACATTTACACATTCTTGTACACACTCATTCTCGTCCGCTCACACATTCTTCATTTCATTTTTTTTCCTATTCGGTGTTAATTGCTTAATCTCGGAGAGAGAGAGAGAGAGTATGGTCTGCCACTTGCTTATGGTTATTTTCACAACAATCGGCAAAGACTAACCATTTTCAGACCACAACCAGTAGAAACTATGATCCTAATAATGAAATAGCTCAGTGAAAAAAAATACGGTGGGAACTCTCTATCTATCTATCTATATCTATATTTATATCTATATCTATCTATCTATATCTATATATATATATATATGTATATATACACATAAATACACACACACACACACACACACACACACACACACACACACACACACACACACACACACACACACACACATATATATATATATATATATATATATATATATATATATATATATATATATATATACACATATATATACACACAAATATACTTAAAAACTTACCGTCTTTTCAGGAGACTCCGTCTTAGCTTCCACTTTGCGAGGATCATTTGGTGAGGTCATATTGCTGAAATGACAACAAGACTGGACGTTGGCATGAGGAGGAGGCGCCGGAGGGGTGATGGAAAAGGGCGGGGGTTGGGGTAGATGGAGGCGAAAGGAGGGGGATATGGAGAAAACGGGGGGGGGGGGCATCGAGCTAGTAGGGGTAGGGGGATGGTATTCCCGCAATTGTTTTGATTCTGTCTGATAAGTAGATGCTGTAACAGCATTGGCGCGAGCTTGGAGTAAATGCTGAGGAACACGCCATTCATTTATGAAAGTATAGGGTATGAGGAGGTTTCGTAAGCGACAGGGAAGATATCTACTGAAATATGTTATAATTTCAGCAACCTTCCCTCCTCCTTTCCCTCAACCCCTCCCTCCACCATCCCCCCTCTTCTTTTCCTTCTCCCGTTGCTTCTTCCTGTCCCTCAATACCTTCCTCTCATCCTTTCTCTTATTTCCTCTCATCTACAGCTTTTCCCTCTCCCCTTCCCTCTCTCTTTCTCTCTCTCTCTCTCTATCCCATCTTTTCTTTCTCTCTCTCCCGCTCTTTTCCTTCGACGATTAGCGATGACGCATGGAATCGGCTTGATGCTGAATCTAAATGTTATGAAATCGACGCCAATGCTTATGACACATGTGCATGAGGGGAGAGAGAGGGCGGAGAAGGTGGGATTGCGGGGGGGGGGGGGGGGAGGTTGAGGAAGAATAGGGGGAGATTGAGTAATGTGGGGAGGAGGGGGAGGATGAAGCAGGAGAAGGGGAGGAAGGAGGAGTAAGAAGAGGTGGGGAAAGAAGAGACGAAGGAGGAAACGGAAGAGGAGTAGGAGGAGGAAGAGAAAAAAGGAGGGGGAAGGGGAGGAGGAGGATTAGGGGGAAGAGGAAGAGGAGGGGTAGGAGAGATGGGGGATAGATAGGTAGAGAGAGGGGAGAGAAGGAAACGAATGAAGGAGGGTGAACGGTGAACATTTATACATTTGCTCACATGCAATTTACAAAAAAAAAAAAAAAAAAAAAAAAAATAGTCCTTATTCAAAATACGTAGTGTTTCTTCCATTTTCGTAATTGGAGACTTTATATCACATAGGTCAGGACGCAATATGTTCCGTGATGCAAAGATCATTAGAAATGTTTACACAATCATTGAGTTTTAATCCCGAATCCCACGGAAGAGCTAATGTTATAATCCAACCACTCGGGACCTACGATCTGCATTTGTTGATATTGTTCTGTTGTTGCATCATCCTTCAATGTGTGTTTAGAATTTGCATATACTATCCACTGCAAACATATTACAGTTATGAACACATAAGGAGTCGAATTTTGTAATGAGGATGTTCTGGTCACAAAGTTAGAGTGTTATGCATAGAATGTTCCCATCCGTATGACAAAAATGTAATACTGATAAATCGCAGTGGTATTAAGCAGGTGAGATTTTCAGCCATATTCTAAGTCCCTATGCGCGCCGTGTACATGACATGAACATGCCGCGATTCTTATTCTAGAAGCGCGGGTTCGCGGCAAAAGCGTGGCAAATTCGTGGCAAATGCGTGGAAAGTATTGGAACAATCGTGGAAACTCCGTGGCAAGGGGGTAGGCTTGTCACGATAGTTACACGAGTGCAAAAAATCATATTATTTACTGTACTTTATCTTACCAATCCATCATATGAGCATACTACGAATGAAAAGTAATACCTATATTTGTTTATTAGGCTCATTGTCTCGACAGGATTACAAACATTTTAGGAAAAACATGGATTCTCTGCTGCTTTTGAGTTTGTTTACTTTTTGGTCTGACTTCTCGACGGAGAGTGAAGTTAAATGAAAGGAAAACGTCGTAGGGACGTCAAATTAAAGCATATAATTATATGACTATGTATATATTAAATCTATATGTAGATATATTAAAATGCGCTATATGTACCGTATATACAAAGATAAAATAAGGAAGATTGTTCTAAACACACGAATCTCTCTAATACCTTTTGTTTTGATCGCGCGTAAGAGTGAAATTCCCACCAGGCGCGTTCGTGAAATGGTTGTCAATTCTTTAATAGGAAACAAGAAAACGACAGTTTCCATACAACAAGAGACTTTTGTTAGTGCTACCAAGATTGTTGATTCTTTATGGAATTGTCACGTTTGGACAGTGTCATTCAACCGAAAAATGATAACTTTGTAACGGTTGGTAAACCAGAAGCAACATGCCGCAAACTTGCACGCTTTTGCGTCAGAATACGCATTCGTTACCATGAACACGACTGGGCATAACATGAACCTGACATGGCCACGACACGCAGAAAACGTCATAGAATACTGGCTGATTTTCGGCCATATTTTTTTTTTTTTTTTTTTTTTTTTTTTTTTTTTTTTTTTTTTTTCTAAATCCCTATGCGCTCCGTGTACTGACAACCATGCCCGCGATTCTTATCTAGAAGCGCGGGTCGCGGCAAAAGCGTGGCAAATTCGTGCAAATGCGGTGAAAGTATTGGAACAATCGTGGAAACATTCCGTTGCAAAGGGGGTAGGCTTGTACGATAGTTACAGAGGAAAAAAATATATTTTTAACTGTACTTTTTCCATACCAATACTTCATATGAGCATACTACGTTTGAAAAAGTAATACCTATATTGGTTAATTAAGGCATCATGTCCTCGACATACGGATTACAAACTCTTTTAGAAAACATGGATTCTCTGCTATTTGGATTTGTTTACTTTTGGGCGGACTTTTCGAAGGAGAGATTTGAAGTTAAATGAATGGTAAAAGTATTCAGGACGTAAAATTAAAGAGTATAATTATATGAAATATGTAAAAAATAAATCTAAAAATATGATATATTAAAAATTGCGCATATATGAACAGTAATACAAAGATAAAATAAGGAAGATCTGGTTCCTAAAAAAAACACTCGATCCTCGCATACCCCGTTTGTTTTGAATCTGAGCGTTGATGGTGAGTGAATTAACCAACAGCGCGTTCGTGAAATGGTTGTCAAATCTTTAACTAGGAACAAGTACAAACAAACGACTGATTACATACCAAAATTGAAGTATCTAATGTTAGTGCTACCTATGATTAGTGTTTCTCTTATTGGATTGTCGTATGACAGTGTCATCATCCGAAACAAGTTAACTGTTGAACGATGTTTGGTAAACCAGAAGCAACTGCCGCAAACTTGCCACGCTATTGCGTCCTAGACGGTGAAAGTGTATGGCGTGTGCTGGAAAATAAATACTGATTTATTTATTTATTTTCTTTCTCTTCCTTCTCGTTCTCCTTCTCTGTTTATCCATTCAACCGTCTGCTTCTTTTACCCTCCCTCCGTCTCTTTCCTTCCGTTCCCTTCCCTTCTCTCCCTTCCCCTTCCCTCGTCTCCCTTCTTTATTCTTCTCTCCCCTTCCCTCCTTTCACTTCTTTTTTCTTCTCTCCCCTTCCCTTTCTTTCCTTCCCTCCCCTCTCCCCTTCCCTTCCTTCCCTCCCTTCCCTTCTCTTCCTTTCCCTTCCCTTTCCCCTCTCCCCCCCTCCCTCCCTCCCCCTCCCCTTTCCTTCCCCTCTCTCCCCCCCTCCCCTTTCCTTCCCCTCTCTCCCCCCCTCCCCTTTCCTCCCCCTCTCTTCTCTCCTCTCCCCTCCCTCCCCGCCCTTCCTTTCATCTCCCTCTCTCCCTAAGATCACTAATCTTTACCATTCTCGCGCAAGCAAGTCTGTCTGTGGTCGGTGACTGATTTCCTGCACGAATGCAACATACACGCATACCTACAAACAAACAAGTATACATATAGACGTGTATACACACATAAATGCATACATACATATGTACTCACTAACGTATGTACATCCTTACATGCGTACATACATACATTTCTTTCCTGTTTACTTTACTTTTTTATTCCACCTGTTTGTTTCTATCTGTTTATTCTTCTTGCTGTTCGTTGCAACCTGTTGTTCTTAATTGTTGTTTGTTGCTTATTTTTTTCGTTTACTTCTTTCTTGTTATCAGCATCTTTCATTTGTTGTTTGTTCTTATCTATCTTCTTTGTTTTTACGTAATGTTTCCTCGACAGTGCAGCAAAACGCCAAGACTCCATTGCAAGGTTTAAAGACTCCATTGCAAGGTTTAAAGACTCCACTGCAAGGTTTAAAGACTCCACTGCAAGGTTTAAAGACTCCATTGCAAGGTTTAAAGACTCCATTGCAAGACATTGCAGGACGCAGCGGGGCTTCAAGAAAACACAGAATTTTGCAGATTGATCCCTGAATAAACGGAATGTTTATTCAAGGTTGGTAGCAAGTTGCAACATATAAATATAATTTCGTTAAAACTCCTTTGTCATCAGTATTACCACCCAGCGAGTTTTCGTTATTAACTGTTAGTTTATTGATTTCCCCGTTTGTGTGTCTGTTTTTTCTATTGTATCTTAACATCTATTATTCATTTGTAATTAAACACTGATATTGATTTGTTAATGCCTTTGATATCTTCGTTAATGCGAAATAAAAGTAAGATAAAAGAAAATCAAACAAAAAACAAGGATGAAATACAACTTTATAACAGCAAACAAAATATATCCTTCATTTCATATATCAAAAATATTCATAGCATGAGTAACATCCTGGGAAACCTATGTAGACTGAGAGTAGCAACGGCTCCAAGGCTGGACGCCATTTTGTTTCCAGTCAAGCCGGCGCGTGCGGTCTCCTTCCTGACTGCCTCTCCTTCTCCCCCTCCCCTCGCCTTCTCTCTCATTCTCTCTCTCATTCTGTCTTTCTTTCTCTCACTCTCATTTTGTCTTTCTTTCTCTCTCTCTCATTCTGTCTTTCTTTCTCTCTTTCTTTCTTTCTCTTTTTCTCTTTCTCTCTTTCTTTCTTTCTCTTCTTCTCTTTCTCTTTCTCTCTCTCTCTCCCTTTCTCTCTGCGAGGTTATGGCTTGGCTACAAATATTACTGGGAATATAGTGTTTCAAACAATGCTGAGGGAACTGAATGTTTGTGCAGTCAACTCTATTCACACACTCTTGACCACTATGTAGTGACATGTCCTCTGACTGAAGAGTTTCGTAAAAGGACTGAACGTGAAACATTGTACAGTATTGCAACATCCTTTATAGAGGACGGAATTTTATCATATATATTATGTAAACACTAGAGCTTTGCTTGTAATAGATAAAATTGCAAGGTCTTTCTAGAGTGATATACATGCACTATTATGTCTGATGTATAGCGTTGCCCTAGCTTATTGATTGACAGGGTCACAGTAATATCTGCTTCACCAACAATGTATGTCATGGAATCTATCATCTAATTTGAACTGTACAAACCCTTTAGGCATAGTTCATTTGCCTATTCACGTGTATACAAATAGGCAAAGGAACTATAGTATGAATGAACTTATCAAAATCAAATCAAATCTCTCTCTCCCTCTCTCTCTCTCTCTCTCTCTCTCTATCATTTATCTATCTGTCTATCTATCTCCTTTATAACTTTTATCCATCTTTTTAGTGCTAGTGATAGGCGCAAATGAATGAGAAGTGGATGTTTACATTGTTGTTCTGGAAGCATTTCAACCGTGATATCACAGGTGCCTCGAGGGACAGAATCTGATGACTGCTTTATCTGTTACCGTTTCCCCGTGGTTATGCTGCGAAATATTACAAGTAGTTCATTAACTAATCAGCGTGAGGGGTCTCGCAATTAGGGTGTTAAGGTGAATTCCAATAGCTCTTGGTACTTATATTGGAGATGGCGTTAACAAGTGGTGTATATCCCATCTCTGTGCACAGACCCCCTCTCTCTATATATAGGGCCTGTCTTCTTCCGAGATATGTGGTAGTACCTGCAATTAACGCACAATAATCGCACTTTTACATTGCCAACTAGCTACCAGCAACAATATTGAAGAGTGACGCATAAAATAATCCACATTGCAGTTAAGATTCGAAACAAAGGCAGAAATGGAAAAGGTCAAGGTCACGGTCGTAAGTCATCACGCAGGTGGAAATAAAGGGCGAAATGTAGTCGATAAAAAATATATATATCATTGATATATTACAGAAAAGGTTGCGTTTTCAGTTTTCCATTACTATTTTTCATAATTTGCAAGTAAAGAGCCGAAATCCCGCATTTTCCAATGAATTCCCCAAAATGTCGAGTTTTGTTGTTATAGTAAATATTATAAAATGATAAATAGAGTAATTGATATTAGGGTTGGCGAGTTCTATATCACAACTGGTGGAAAGTGGACGTTCCTTGAACGGAACACCAAGGAGCTCCATGCAACATGTTTTTTTATTTCCAATTTTACCCATTTTAGTCTTTGTGACAATTTTGTGTTCATATGATTATAATGTGGAACGACAGTCAACAGCTTTGAAAAAAATATAATGTAAAAAACAAAAGACAGCAGATGACAGAATACACAAACTCCCACTTACTTTCGATCACTTCAAAAAGATGTTCAAGGAGTTAGCTGACCCTCTTGCCTTGACAAGAGCAATAGATGAAGCTATGCAATTGCATTACGGTCGCCATGTATTCAAACAGTTCATCAGAGGAAAACCTATTCGGTTATGGTGCATCTGCTCCTGAGAGCATTCCGATTTCATGGCATTGCATGAAGGAGGAGATTCTGTGCATGAAGATGGCCTCACAATGGGAGAGTCGGTTGTTCGAATGTTGGCAAAAGGATCTGTCCCTCCTGGAAGGATTGGGTATACAGACACTCGTTTTCCAATCCCTCTTCTCGAGCTATTCAGGGAAGAAAATGTAGGCCTGACAGAAACGTTTAAACAAGATACATTTAGAAATGCTCCTCTATCGGAGTCTTTGCAGAAATATAAAAAAAAGCTAGTGGAATGACAAGAGTGATATGAGAAAAAGTTACCATTCTACAATCTATGAGCATTCCATCGTACAACAAGGGGATGGAGGGAGTTGATTTGTTTGCTCAGTTCCGTGGATGTCCCCTGTTGGCCACAATACCACAAAAATAATCTATACTTAATAATTTTCAGTAATTTCGTACAATACGTAAGAGACACTAAAGTTATGCTTTGTTTCAAATTAAGTAATCTTGTACAATATGTAAAAAAAATATATATATATATAATATTTTTTCAAATTAATTTCCTGTAATAATTCAGGATGAAATCTTCTTGAAGGAAAACTAAGTAAAGAGGGTAAATAAAGGCGAATCGGGTTGGGACAAAGTAACAAAGAAAATACCAACAATAAGTCTATATTATGAAACGGAATAATTAAGTTTTCGTA
Source organism: Penaeus japonicus (assembly GCF_977035675.1). Lineage (NCBI taxonomy): Eukaryota > Metazoa > Arthropoda > Malacostraca > Decapoda > Penaeidae > Penaeus > Penaeus japonicus. Next base: position 2,336,205 of record NW_028234432.1, on the reverse strand, counting down.
GGGGTAGCAAATACACTTCCATGGTAATCCTTGAAGGTCCATCATAAATCTCTAAAATGCTAAAAAGAAAACACTAAATTTCAGTATATTTACCAGTTTTAGGTAGAAACCGGCAATATAAGTAAACATGAAAGAAATGTTTAAAAATCATGCTTTCGTGGGTTAATACTATACATAATGGAATCTACCTTCATACAACTGTCGGTGTGCTTGGCATCAATTGTGCAAAGTAAATAGAAGAAAGGAAAGATATTCTATTGTGAAATGAGAAGTTCAATTTCCGGCAACTAGGGCAATTGTTGGTCCTCTTGAAATCCGCTGTATGTTGCCTCCGTCATCCAGAAGCAAGTCAGTTGATCGTCCATTTGACTTTTGTAGTTTGTAATAGTTTCTGATTGATTTTTGCGTGTATATTGACATTTGGCGTATGTGTACAAGCACACGCGTTCGTGTGTCTCCAAGATATTCCTCATTTCAAAAATGTAAAACATGATGCACATTCGACATACATAATTCGTTTCAGATATACGTGTTCAATAACAGGAAATTTGGTATGGCATCTGCCTTTCTTGGGTCAGTGTCTGTATACGGGCGGATCATTAAGGATATAAGCAAGCAATGGTAGAGCACACTTTCATTTATTTGACAGAAGGCAGTTTCACTTGTTGAAATCAGGTACAAGACTATATCATGGTTCACTAACTGTCTCTATGTTAAACATATATATCATAAAAATATATTTTAGTAATGTGAAAAATAGAACTTTTTTTTTTCTTTCTAACAAAAACTAAACAAGTGACACCTGCATATTTCCAGTCTTATTTCTTATCCTTTCCTGTCACTTTCCAGTCACTGGCATCTACTAATGCTATTTGTGCGCTTGACATGGAAACTATTTCTAATAGGAATTACAGGAAAATGGAGGGATGAAAATGGACTGGAAACACTGCGATCAGAAACTCATTATGCAGGGATGCAGCACTTGCAATTTTGGTTGAAGCACAAGGACTCATCACTTTCTCCTTCACAAGTGTCCATGATGTTTATGCAAGTGCCGTTCCTGTTGGCACATGCTGATGGCGTGTTTCCTCGCAGGCGCGTTTTTGATACAGCAAGTGCATGTTTGTTATGACACAGCTTTTGTACCGTCCTGCCGGCACAGTGGTCCATAATGTTGATACATTGTTCCATTCGCGTTTCGAGCAATTCTCCGGCGTATTGCTGCATTGGTGCTTCTTGCAACAGGTGCAGTGCTGATTATGTACACAGACCCTTCAAAAATCCGTCTTGCAGCACAGTCAGGTTCATCTTAATAATGCAAAAATACCATTCTTCGTTTCTCACACTTCTTTGGCGGTGTTGCTGCATTCGATGCTTCACACAACAAGTGCACTGATTGTGGATTACACAATGAATCAGACTGCATTTCCTTCACAAGTCTTCTTGGATGTTGATGCATATGCCGTTTATCTGCTACACTGATTAGGGGTGTTGTACACACTCATGCAAGTCTCTGACAACGCGATGTTACTGACTCCCCAACACCTAAGACAGAAACAGACATGGGAAAAAGCGGTAAAGTGTCGCTGGTGATTCAGCAAGCAAGGGAACCAGCCTTAAGATAGTCATTGGAAAATAGTTTAGTCAACAGGTTAAGAAATCATGAAATTAGGGTTTTTTGATCCTTTTGATTACTTTTAACAAATAACATATGTCAATTCAAGCTGTGGTGGAACCACAACGTACCTACCCTTCAGCTTGTTCCGCATAGCCCCCTTCGGCATAATTGTCCGACGTCCTGCAAAGCAAAGGCACAGTTTAATCTCGGTGGTTCTCTTTGCAACAGGAGACACTCAGATGCTAAGGGCACAGTGGAACGCTTCGCATCCTATGCTTAGACCATTTTTGTCTTCCTGATGGAGTGGCCAGATTTCCCTTTGTAAAAAATACCTACCATTTACAAAAAAATAGCCCTTCCTATATAATGCAAGTAAAAAATGACAAACCAATAAAGAAAATTCAAGCAGAGACATTCAAATATACATCAAACTAGCTTCCACTTTTGTATTCCGACCTTAACTTTTCAATGTGGATGTTTTCGACATGAAGCGTGTGTGAAAGCTATTTTCATTAATGGAGCACTTTACCTGTGCCAAGTAAGCTACCGGCGAAAAGCATCAGCAGGAGACTAAGAATGGTTGTACTTCATGTTACACGGATCAAGTTGCGCTCGCAGGACTTATTAGGACGGAGAGCCTCGAAGTAGTCGCAGGGAACGAAAGATGAACTGCTTCACTCTCTGTATCAATGTGCTCTGTGCCAGT
>NW_028234432.1:2330283-2333781 GCF_977035675.1 Penaeus japonicus | reverse complement strand
TATATATATATATATATATATATATATATATATAATATATATATATATATATATATATGCATGTATGTATGTGCATGTGTGTATCGATATTATCTCATTGCTCAAATTATTCACTTTGCCGCATTCGAAATGTCACGTCAGTACATCTCCCTGTAAACCTTGATGAAAGTAACAAAACACGGTGTGCACCTCCGTAGATTTTGGGTACATCTGATTATTGAGTTTAGGACAAAAGGGCTGATTCAGTGAACACACACTGACCTTTAAGGGAAGGATGAAAATACGCTTCGGATTTTTAGGCCTCCGTCAACCTATATTTTTTTATTTAATTATTTCTTAACAATGGATACTTCTCGAACAATCACATTGCTTTATGGATATATATATATATATATATATATATATATATATATATATATATATATATGTGTGTGTGTGTGTGTGTGTGTGTGTGTGTGTGTGTGTGTGTGTGTGTGTGTGTGTGTGTGTGTGTGTGTGTGTGTATAATCTATATATATATATATATATATAATATATATATATACATTATATTTATATATATATATGTGTGTGTGTGTGTGTGTGTGTATGTATATGTGTGTGTGTGTGTGTGTGGGTGTGTGTGTGTGTGGTGTGTTTGTGTGTGTGCGTGTATGTGTGTGTGTGTATAATATATATATATATATATATATATATATATTATATAATATATATATATATATATATATATATATATATACATACATATATATATATATATACATATAATATAATATATATATTATATATATATATATATATATATATATATATATTATATATATATATGTGTGTGTGTGTGTGTGTGTGTGTGTATTTGTCTGTGTGTGTCTGTGTGTGTTGTGTGTGTGTGTGTGTGTGTGTTGTGTGTGTAATATATATATATATATATATATATATTATATATATATATATATATATATATATATATATATATATATATATAATTTTATCGTTTTTATATATTCCTTTGGAGAGAATAATGAATTTGCGATTTTTTCTTCATAATTATATATCAAAGACTTTTTCTCTTCACATCATATATCATCTTCCTTTGTTACCTAAACTTATAAAGCTATATAAAGATTCACCTACTGGTTACTCCTCCCTCTCCCCTCACTCCTCCCCCCTCTTGTACTTCAAACAACCATGGCATTCCCCCCTTCCCCCCTCCCCCCCTCCCCCCTGGTTATACTACCTACAACCACCATAACCCCCCCCCCCCACACATACACACACACCACCCCTCTGATAGTAGTACCACCCACAACCCCTGCATGTCCCCCCCACCCCCCCACCCCCCCACGCGACCATATATGATTCGGCCCCTTTGTTACGATAGCATTATGTCTGTTCGATGATAGACATCGGGTCGATAACGCAAGTGACGTGATGTACGATAACCTATCTTTTTTTATTGTGTCTGTGATGTTTCTCGTTTATTTGTTTGTTTGTTTGTTTCGCGTGTCTTTGATTTCCTTCTTGCTTCATCAGACTTGTATGTTTAGTTAACTGGTTGTTTTGTTATCATTATGTATATGAGTTTCACGTGTGTATGATTGCGTGTGTGTATCTGTGCGTGTTTCTGTGTGTATGTATATATGCGCGTGTGAGAGAGAGTGTTGTTTCTTTGTGTGAGTTTGTGGGTTCGTTTGTGTGTTTGTTTACATGTGCAATAACGTGTTGACGTGCCTACAAAATCATTAATTTCCTTTACAGGATATTAATAAATCTAACCTATTTATTATATACCTCGTTCCCATCCCCTCTCTTCTATCCCATCCCCCCCATCAACACTACCCCTCCCTCTCTCCTGCTTCCCATCTTCCTCTTCCATTTCTTGCCTCTCCCCCTCTCCAACTCCTTTTCCCCTTCCCCTTCCCTTGCCTGTTTCCATCCCCTTTTTTCCCATCCCTATTCCACTCCTCTCCTTCCCCTCTCTCTCTCTCTCTCTCTCTCTCTCTCTCTCTCTCTCTCTCTCTCTCTCCCTCTCACTCTTTTCCTTCTCTCCCTCTCTCTCTCCCCCCTCCGTCTCTCTCTCTCTCTCCTCTCCTCTCTCTCTCCTTCTCTCTCCTCCTCTCTCTCTCTCCCTCCATTCTCCTCTCTCCTCTCATCAAATCTCTCGCCTCTCATCTCCTTCTCTCTCCGTTCCTCTCTTCCTCTCCCTCCTCCTTTCACCCCCTTCCCCCCGTCCTCCCCCCCTCTCCCTCTTCCTCCTCTAAAACCCCTCCCTCCCATCCCTCTCTCCATCCCTCCCTCCGCCCCTCCCTCATCCTCTCCTCCTTCTCCCTCCTTCCTTCCCCCTCCCTCCTTCCCATCCCTCCTTTCCCTTCCCTTCCTCCCTCCTTGCTAACTTCCCACCCTTCCTCTCCCTCCTCCCTCACTCCCTCCCCTCACATCACGCCCTCCCTCCCTCACTACACTCACTCAATTATTCCGGCAGGAGACCTTCCTTCCTTACGACACCCGCCCCTCCACATCAACACTTTCTTCCTACCTCCCCTTCCCGCCGCTTCCTTCCTTCCCTCCCTCCCACCTTTCCATCCCTCCCTGCCCCCCTTCCCTCCCACTCCATCACCCTTCCCCTACCATACTACCCTTCTTCCCAATTTCTTCTTTGCCTTCCCTTCCCACTCCACCTATCACCCACCCCTTATCGCCAGAAAGCTATTCGTGCGAAATGCGTCCACACCTCTAGCGTGTGAGGGACCAAGACGACCTTGTGAAGGTCAATAAGGCAGTAGGGGGGGGGGGGGGGGTAAGTGGGGGGGGGGGAGGTGGGTGGGAGGGGGTGTGAAAGTTATAGGACCTTTCACAATGTCCTCTTCAGAAGGAAGGACGGAAAGGAATGAGCGGGATCGAATGTCAATAAAAAAAAAGAGAGGGTCGAGAAAGAGGGGGAAAGAGGAACAGTGGGAGGCAGTAAGGAGGATCGCAAAGGATTTGGGGGAAAAAAAGTAGGATGTGAGAAGGAGTGGTTGTCACGTTGGAAGGAATGCAAGCAAAGTGCACAGAGATAATAAATAGAGTTCTACAAGCCTTTTGCTGAATGGTTTGCCGCAAAGGCCCAAAGTACGATTAACAAAGGAAGACAAACTTGTTTACAAGTTTCGAAAGACAGATGATGCCATCCTCCGCAGGAAAATGTGCAACATGCAGTCATGGAATGATAGAGATACGAGTGGATATGAGAGAGAGACGAGAGAGGAGAAGAGGAGACGAACATGTGGAGAGAGAGGAGGAAGAGAGGAGAGAGAGAGAGGAGGGAAGGGAGGGGGGGAGGGGAGGGAGGGCAGGGAGGGGAGGGGGAGGGGAGGGAGGGAGAGGTGGAGAGGGAGGAGAGAGAGAGAGAGAGAGAGAGACGACGAGAGCTGAGAGAGAGGAGGAGAGAAATAGGCGAGAGGAGGGAGGGGAGGGGGGAGGACCATCTTGCAGAGGGAGGGAGGGAGGGAGGGAGAG
>NW_028234432.1:2315283-2317783 GCF_977035675.1 Penaeus japonicus | reverse complement strand
GGACACGTTGCCAAGGAGGCTATTATACAAAGGAACCCATGTTTGTTTGTCCATTTTTTCTTTGCGTGTTTGTCCGTTTGTGTTTCTGTTCGTCGATGTAAATACTCTCCTTGTTGCTTTTTATGTCAGGTTGTGCAGATAAAATAGTACATTTCTAACGATAAACAAACTTTCATCAAAAGCCCGGTAAGGAAATGATAAGCCGGACCCGTAATCAAGGAGACAAGCAAAGGGGCGATTGAGAAGACATCATTATGGTCACACTTATAAACTGAGAGATTGACAGGTAAATCAGCGGATAGACAGAGAAGACAGGAAAGCATTTGCATAAACAGAGGAAATGGCGAGCTTGTAGGCATACGAATAGGCCTAGAGGTAAGATGACTGGTAATCAGTCTGGCGAACTGGTAGTCAAAGAGACAAAGAGGCAAATTAATAGACTCAAGCAAGCAAGAAAACTGAATAAAAGACTGGTAAACTGAATAAAAAAGACTTAAAAAAAAAACAAGAAACAGGCTGATTACCGGTAGACAAGAGATCTAACAGTCAAACAAACAGACTAACAAGCAAACAAGTAAGGTGATAGGCTGACAGGCAAACAATAAGATTGACAGACAGGCTAGTAGATAGACAAGAGAGCAAACAGTTAAACAAACAGACTAACAAGCAAACAAGCAAGATGACAGGCAAACAGGCAGGCAGGTAAACTGAGCCTGCATGACGATGTCCCCCAATTAACGTTGTCAGACGCGAACTCACGTCATGCAATCGATCTTGCGTGTTGCCTCGCCACGTCCATCCCCCCCCCCCCCCCCCACACCAAACCCCTCACCCCCCCCCATCCCCCCTCTTCCTCCTCCTTCCTCTCCTGCTTCTCACGCTTTTCTCCTTATTTCTCTCTTGCTCAATTCCTGGATTTCGCTTTTCGCTTCCATCGCTGGTATTTTATTTTGGGAAGTGGAAACATCGACGAAAATATCAGAAGAAGGAAAGGAAGGTTGTCTGTTTCTGTTTGTTCTGGTTAGTTTTCTTGCTTCTCTATCTATCTGTCTATACACCTATCTGTCTGTCTGTCAAACTGTCTCTCTTCCTGCCTGTCTATCTATCTATCTATCTCACTATCTCTCTTCCTCTCTCTCTTTCTCTCTTTTTCTCTCTCTCTCTTTCTCTCTTTCTCTCTTTCTCTCTCTCTCTCTCTCTCTCTCTCTCTCTCTCTCTCTCTCTCTCTCTCTCCCTCTCTCCCTCCCTCTCTCTATATCTATCTATCTGTCTATCTATCTTCCTCTCTATCTATCTATCTATCTTTATTTCTCTCTCTCCCTCTCTCCTTCCCTCTCTCCCTCCCTCTCTCTATATCTATCAGTCTATCTATCTTCCTCTCCCTCTATCTCTCTCTCTCTCTCTCTCTCCCTCTCTCTATATATATATCTATCTATCTGTCTATCTATCTATCTATCTTCCTCTCTCTCTTTCTTTCCCTCCCTCCCTCTATATCTATCTATCTGTCTATCTACCTTCCTCTCTCACTCTCTCTCTCTCACTCTCTCTCTCTCATTTTATCTCTTTATTTCTATTTCTATTTCTATTTCTCTCTCTCTCTCTCTCTCTCTCTCTCTCTCTCTCTCTCTCTCTCTCTCTCTCTCTCTCTCTCTCTCTCTCTCTCTCTCTCTCTCTCTCTCTTTCTCTTTCTCTCTCTCTTTCTCTCTCTCTTTCTCTCTCTCTTTCTCTCTCTCTCCTTCTCTCTCTTTCTTTTTCTCTTTATCTCTCTCTCTCTCTCTCTCTCTCTCTCTCTCTCTTTATCTTTCTATTTCTATTTCTCTCTCTCTCTCTCTCTCTCTCTCTCTCTCTCTCTCTCTCTCTCTCTCTCTCTCTCTCTCTCTCTCTCTCTCTCTCTCTCTCTCTCTCTCTCTCTTCGTACTCCCCTGTCTCATCCTTCTCTTCCCTCCCGGATTTCCATAATCAGCCACATTCTTACTTCGCCCATTCTTCACATCCCTTCCTCATCATTTTTTCTTTTCTGTCATTTTATCTTATTTTTCTCTATATGCCCCCTTTCCACCCATCACCAAAATCCCTATTCTGCTCTTTTTAGTCCGTAAAATGGCATATTCGTTATCTTTAGTCCGGATAATAGCACGTTCGTTAACCTTTAGCCCAGGTTACTTTCATGCCAGATGATAGCACATTCGTTACTTTTATTCCGGATAATAGCATATTCGTTACTTTCAGTTCGGATTACAGCATATTTCTTGAAAAGAAAGGGGGAAAAATGAGAAAAATATTTTTTTTAATAATGTTTTCCTATCCGGTGATGAGACTTCATTAAAAAATCTTTAACGTGTCTGGGATTTGGAGTCTATCAAGATCAGGGATGTTTTAGTCCGTGATTGCGAGTGGGGGGAGGGGAGGGGGAGGGGGAGGGGACGGAAGGGGAAGAGAAGGGAGGGATGGAGAGAGAGAGAGAGAGGAAGGAAAGACTGGAAGGGGGAAGGGAGAGTTC
>NW_028234432.1:2282783-2297783 GCF_977035675.1 Penaeus japonicus | reverse complement strand
AATAATAATTAACATTATCATTATTATTATTATTATTATTATCATTATATGTTTATATCTGTGATGATGTCCATTGTAATAAACGTAAATACAGTAAATCAATGATTATTAGTATGAAATGTATCACCATAGTCAAACTACCAACTACGAATGTAGAGTACTATAGGCCTTATGTTCAGAAGGTGACGCTGCTTCTGTATATTACATACGAAGCCTGATTACCATACTTATGAAAAGATATCTAACTTGTAACTTAGTTGAATCAATTCATCACATTTTAGTTCAATCATCAGGGAGTTGCAGAACGGAATACAAATCTTATATTGTACAAATCTTAGTTATATCAAGGTTGCTACTATAAACTGGTTGGTACCACCTCAATAAGTGTTTCCCGGCAAAAGATCTTGACATTTTTGAAAAAGCCAAGGTTATCCGATGTTGTAAAAGTCATTCTAGAATTTACTGATAGCTTCACCGTCGCCGTCTCCTGCTGGAGACGAAAATGTATTGGAACTTTTACTTAGGAACCACAATATGGGTGGGCTTGTTTTATTTGGTCTTGTCATTATAGTGCCTTCAGAAAGAAAAAAATCTACTTTGAGGGAAAGTCTTAGCGAACAAATATTTTTTTTCTATAGATATGATAAAGTAAGCTAGCTGAAAATTATTGTAATTTACAGTGGTTACTGAGTATGTATTTTCACTTGAAGAGAAGTAAAACTGAATAGGTGTGAGAATACGCCCGTAAAACCACATGCATCTACAAATTGATTATTTCCCTCTTGCTATGGTAGCGTGATCATGGGTAAGATCTGGCAGAAGAAAGGAAGAAGACTGGCAGAATCCCTTTTGACATGACATGACTACCATGGACTGGAAATGGTCCCTGGGATGAGCTGAAAACTTCAGCAGTAAAACCATAAAGGATCCCCCTCCCCCCTATATAGAGAGAGATTTCTATCACAATCCTTAAATTGATACATAACAAGAGACTTGCAGCTAAATAAAGATATTATTATGGAAAATTACTTGGTTTCCTCGCAAAGTACAACTGCATACAGATAAGCCATACGTGATTGGCTATCACCCTCCGCGTTCCGGCCAATCACAGGTCGCCTTTCATCCCAGTTTGTTTACTCCAGCTGAGCCGCATGGAGCATCAGCTGTGTGGGTCGCTTTTGACTGTACTTTTCACACCTTTGCTTCCCAGTCGCAGTTTCACCCTTGGTACTACAATTAGCTGGACATCTGTTGTGTGAAAAGGTTAGGAGTATGTGGAACTGGAAGAGAAGTGGGTGAATAATGCGATTGTAGCAATGCTTTTTGCAAATAGTTTTAGTCGCAAGTCTGGTATTTAATATCTGTGTTATTCATTGAGGAGCCTTTTTAGAATAGTTTTATATGTTGCGAAAGGATAATAATGATACATGGCTTTAAGAATTAGTTAACAACCAAAAGCAATGGCATGTATTTTGTATGTCCAGATTGGGAAGGTTGTTTCGGCGAATGGTTAGAAAACACCTGCGGTGCTTTTCAAATGTTGCTCTTTTTTAGAATCGTATTTTCTGTACCCTTGCCAAATCAATTTCAACTTTATGTTACTTGTGATGGAAGGTTTACAATCTGGAGTCCATCTGATAGTGGAGCAGTGGCAAGCAGCACCCAGCGACTCCTTACTAGATTTCACAATATTGTTATCAATAGAATCCTCTCACTCTCTGCTAATTATATATTGTCAATTATACTTTCAATAGAAGAGGGTAAGAGGCACTCATTGATACCAATATTGTCATATAAAGTAAGGAGGAACTTTTCTGAAAATTTACCCTACAAACCTCCAGGAATTATATTCTGGAAAGATATTATTTAGACTAGTTTGGTAATTATAGAAAACTGCTTCACCAATATTAACGAGTTTGACGTTGATAAATTCCATTTGATATATACTGTTACAATATAGTAATTTGTTTCACTAATAAAACTACAGTGACAGTGCTGTTGGTAATTAGAGTGGAACAGCATCAACTAAATGCCACAGCCTCAGATCCAGTTGGTGTTCTAGGAAAGGCCGACAAACTTATAGCTCATATATTCTGTAGACCTTCCTGGTGATTTATTGTCAAATATGGAACCCGTCCAAGTTCTGTTGTGCCAGAGCATATATAATGGCAATTTATTTGCCTTTTCCAGAGTGCCATAGATTTATCAGCCACAGTATTTGTTTGAAGCTTTAAGTAGGGAGAAGTGGTAAATTTTTACAAATATGAACACACGCATAGCAAAAAATATGAAATGTTACCAAAGATAGCAAAGCAATTCATTTATATAGACAAGTATAGAACAGGGAGCACGCTTAGAATAACATAAATATTAAAGCTTAAAATTGCAGTCATACAATTTTCCTCTCCATAAACATCTACAACAACAGCATGTGTGTATGGATGTACAGCTACAGTTCTTTTCTTCAATTTTCTATTGCATTATTTGCCTTCTTTTATATATACATGCCATTATCAATTTTTTTGTCAGTCATGTAGGGGAGTGTGTCATTGTGCCCCATGTATGATAGTTGTTTGATTCCTTGCCATGGTAGTAGACATTAGACCTTGTGCAAAGATAACCGACTTTACTTATTATTAAGGTTTGATGGCATTTTCAGAAGTAGAAATGGAAAATGAGGCACTATTTAGGCAATATTGTTACTTTGTCAATTCTTACCCAGCAGTTTCTTTAGTACATTCTATACACTCTTCAGATATCGGGTTAGTATTGTCATTATGATAGGTCTAAAGTTGCACTGAAACTACCACATTTGGACAAATAAGCAGTACTGACTGCAATTTTGTAGGTATCAGTAATGCACAGTTCTGTATAGAAATATTGGGTCCTTACATGATAATATCTAGAAGCTCTACCTCTTCAGAATAGTCCTAGTGGAGGTTTGTTGATTTTTTGCCCAGTTTGCCAATAGGTGTAGAGGCCATGTCATGTGCGGGCGTCTACTAATCATGTGCTCTACCTTCTGTAGGAACATCATAAGGATATAAGTATAAAGCATGTGTCTTGTAACAGAACTTGTATAAGGGAGTTTGAGCACTTGATGATGGTAATGTTTAGATTAACTGATGTTAGAAAGGTTAATTGAGACCTTGCTTAACTGACCTCATAACACATGAGCAGGTTAACCCATTGCAGACGGAGATAAATTTGCTTGCCCAACCTCCAGGATAGGTTTTATTTTAGAGAGAGATCGCTTGAAGCAATTTAATTTGAATCATCCCACTCTCTTTCAGGCATTCGTTGTAAAACTAGAGCGGTTTTTATGTTTTATTTTTTTGTGTGTTTTATTGAGTTTAGAGACTTATATGTGCCATATGACAGGCTCTATCAGTGCTGCAGTTGACTAAAATTGTAGTATATTATCCATATTAGCTCATTATTTCCTTTATACTCAATGTGATAGAAGTATTGCTGTTTTATGGGAGGACAAAAGACAACTTTATTTTTTCGTATTTTTGTGCTGTCATGAACGAATACGAAACATATAACCCCCTACAATAAAGATAACAAGAAGAGGTAGAGAAGAGGAATGAAACCTGTGCTTGTGACTGTGAGTGCCACAATGAAAGGCATCCATATTGGCACAGGAGCACATTTTAGACACTGGGTATGGATTGAGTCACCTTCCTCTTCTCGCTCTGCCTGCACATCCTTCATCGGCGGTAGTTTTGAGCAAGGGTTCATCAACGCAGTGGGTTAAGAGAAGTAGTTAGTATATATATATTTATGTAGCCTTGAATTTTTATGTTGATTAGATCTTAATTGATAATTTATTCATATGTAGATCATAATATTAATTTCTTAAAGATTGTGTTCTCTGTACTGAAAATTGTAATGTTTCCATTAAATAAGGACATTCACTATCAAAACTTTTGTGACACCAAATGTTCCCAACATACCAACAATTGTTCTTTGGTCAATAGGGTCATTCTTCAAACATTGGTGCTGAATTTAGTGTGAATCAAAAACTTGATTAGGTGTAAGTACAAGGCTGGCTTGATGTTTTACATTTTCTGACCTGCTTTTCAGATCTCATTGATTATTTAGTTTTTCCTACTCTCCCCATGACAGTCTTGAAATATAGTTTGATCATGCCATGACATACATGACACATGAGTTTTTGGCCTGACAGCTTGCATCATGATGTATTAATCATCATGGCATATTTCACACTGGGGAGAGTAGCAACTCTATTTAGTGACTGATGATGACAATTGCAATTTTATTGCTAAAACTACTGCAGTATTCACCAGAATAGATGGCACCACTTACTTCAGGTACCAGAAGGAAAGAAAGCCTTTGATGGCAACCATCCACATTCTCCATCAAGAGGGAGAGACAGAGAGAGAGTGCGAAAGATAGAGAGAGAGGGAGAGAGAGATAGAGAGAGAGAGAGAGAGAGTGTGAGAGAGAGAGAGAGTGCGCGAGATAGAGAGAGAGAGAGAGAGAGTGAGTGCGAGAGATAGAGAGAGAGTGCGAGAGAGAGAGAGAGTGCGCGAGAGATAGAGATAGAGAGAGAGTGCGAGAGATAGAGATAGAGAGAGAGTGCGAGAGATAGAGAGAGAGAGAGAGTGCGAGAGATAGAGATAGAGAGTGCAAGAGATAGAGAGAGAGAGCGCGAGAGATAGAGAGAGAGAGTGCGCGAGAGATAGATAGAGAGAGTGCGCGAGAGATAGATAGAGAGAGAGAGAGAGAGAGTGCGAGAGATAGAGATAGAGAGTGCGAGAGATAGAGATAGAGAGTGCAAGAGATAGAGATAGAGAGTGCAAGAGATAGAGATAGAGAGTGCAAGAGATAGAGATAGAGAGTGCAAGAGATAGAGATAGAGAGTGCAAGAGATAGAGAGAGAGAGTGCGAGAGAGAGAGAGAGAGAGTGCGAGAGAGAGAGAGAGAGAGTGCGAGAGATAGAGAGAGAGAGAGTGCAAGAGAGAGAGAGAGAGAGAGAGAGAGAGAGAGAGAGAGAGAGAGAGAGAGAGAGAGAGAGTGCGAGAGATAGAGAGAGAGAGAGAGAGAGTGCGAGAGATAGAGAGAGAGAGAGAGTGCGAGAGATAGAGAGAGAGAGAGAGTGCTAGAGATAGAGAGAGAGCGAGAGATAGAGATAGAGAGAGTGCGAGAGATAGAGATAGAGAGAGTGCGAGAGATAGAGATAGAGAGAGTGCGAGAGATAGAGATAGAGAGAGTGCGAGAGATAGAGATAGAGAGTGCAAGAGATAGAGATAGAGAGTGCAAGAGATAGAGATAGAGAGTGCAAGAGATAGAGATAGAGAGTGCAAGAGATAGATAGAGAGTGCAAGAGATAGAGAGAGAGAGAGTGCAAGAGAGAGAGAGAGAGAGAGAGAGAGAGAGAGAAAGAAAGCAAGAGAAAGCATCAGAGCGAGAGCGAGAGAGAGACTTAATCATATTGGTAATGTTTATATTTTTTCAATTATCCAACAGTAAAATCACAGGAAGGGGGCCAGTAAACACTTGAAAACATATTGATAAAACTAGGGAATGGCAGTACAGTTTGTGTCTAGACAGCAACATCAGCATAATTAACTGATGTCAGGGTAGAGCATGGTTACCCAAATCACTAGGCAGAACTGACACTGGAGTTTCATTAGTTATATGAGTTATGTACTTCTCCCAAGCTTTTTAGTTCAGTTCAGTTCAGACAGATTTGCGAAGACGTCGCTTCGCCCGGGCTATATGCACAAGGCGGCCCGGCCTCTGCCAGCTATGAGTGCTGACTCATCTTATCTATTCTTATCTGATCATCATCGCTGAATTCAATTCAGCTCAGTTCAGAGAGATTTTGCGAAGACGTCGCTTCGCCCGGGTTGTGTGGATGGGGTAGCCCGGTCTCTATTGGCTATAAGTGCTGACTCATCTGATCATCATAACTGAACTTTTACCGTGGCAGTCGGATTGCCTGTAGGTGCTCCAGTTGCCAGGGGGCTAGTGACGGACATAGCCGTCTAACCAGCCCGGCGGCTGTCATCTCTGGGCCCTGCCTGAGGAAGCGAGTGTGCTCGCATTCCATCAGGTAGTGCTCTAATTTGGCGTCCGGCGCGCCACAATACTCACAGCATAGCTCATCTTGCCCAATAGTGGGGATGATTTGCCACGCACAAGGGTAGCCTATTCTCAGTCTGTGCAGACTGACTTCAGCACACCTTGATATTCTGGGAGAGAGTATCAGCGACTCATAGCCTGTGGCGTTTGAGTACCAGCTGGCCGAGGGGGAGGTTCTCGCTTCCTCTCTGTGTCGCTGCAGGGCACCGACCTGCCCTGCAACCGTCGTTTTACGCCTTAGCAGTTCCCGGCTAGGATGCACCACAAGATCACTCAAGGGTTTCTTCCTGCCTTCCTCCGCTAACCTGTCAGCTACATCATTCCCTTCAATACCAACATGGCTTGGGATCCAGTTGATGATGATGCGTCTTCCCTGATCCAGGATTCTGGTGAGAATCGAGGTTACCAGGTAAACGTTATCAAGGGGCGTGCTTTGTTGCAGGCTGTCAATGGCGGCCCTAGAGTCTGTGTGTATGACAACATGCCCGTCCGTCTGGGCTGCATGGGCTAGGGCTCCCATAATAGCTACTGCCTCTGCCCGGAGCGAGGAGGCATTGTCTGATACCCACATAGCTTTCTCTATGCCCCTTGCTGCAAAACCGGTGCCTGCAGTGCGGGTGATGGGGTCTACAGAACCATCCGTGAATTAGGTTTTACTATTCAGCGGCGTGATTGCTGTAATGTTCCTCTCCGCCTCAGCCTTCAATAGAGGCGGTGAGTACTGTGTTTTTCTTCTTGATAGACTCATGACAGAGAACTCTATCAAGGATCGTGCCCATGGCGGGGCTGAGACATAGTCAGGGTGGGGAAGGTCCATGCCCTTAATCAGTAGTGTCTCTTTGAGCTTTTTAAATGGACATTGCTTTGATCCATATTTTATTCCATATGTCATAAAGTTCTTCCTTACTTTTCAGAGGGAAACTGGCACTGAATAAGACGGTGAGGCATCCACAGTGAGGACACATTTATCCATTCTTTTGCCGAAACTGCTGCTTAGCTATATTGGTTAACTTCTTGTGGCTAAGGTATGGAATAAATTAATAGTTTTATCTTGTTCATAAATTTTGATATATTCTGGAATTTATAACATGAACATTTAGGTGAGGACAGTTTTTTCAGCTGATACAAGTGATATGATAGTGCTGATTTCTTGAAAGGAGACATGCCTGAAATTTACTCTTCATATATACATATATTTATTTATATATATATATATATTTATTTATTTATATATATATATATTTATATATATATATATATATATATATATATTATTTATATATATAACATATTTATATATATTATTATATTATATATATATAATAATTATATAAATATATATATTATATATAATATATTATATATATATATTATATATATATATATATAATATATATATATCTATATATATATTATAATCATTATATGTATATATATTTATATATATATTATATATATATATATCTATATATATATATATATAATATAATATATATATATATATATATATATATATATATATATATACATATATATATATATATATTATATTATATCTTATATAATATATAATATATATATATATATATATAACATACATATATATATAATATATAGATATATATATATAGATATATTGTATATACATATATATGTATATATATACAATACATATATATGATATACATAACTATATTTGTATATACATACATATATATGTATATACATACATATATATGTATATACATATATATATGTATATACATATATATATAATATATACATTATACATATATATATATACATATATACATTTATATATATATATATTATATATTTATATATAATAGAATTATGTATGTATATATATATGTATATGTATATTTAATATATATGTATATATATATATGTATATGTATATACATATATATGTAATATATATATATATGTATGGTATATATATATTCTGAAATATATATATGTAAATATATATATATATGTATATACATATATAACCATATATATGTACATATACCATACCATCTATATGTATATGTATATATATATATAAATATATATATATATATGTATCGATATATCAATAAATATTTAATATATATATATATAGTATATATATATATATATATCTATATATTATATTATGTTATATGTATTAAATAAAAATATGTATAATATATGTATATGTAGTAGTATATAATATGTATTATGTATATATATATATATGTATATGTATTTATATATATCTATAATATGTATATTAATATATATATATATATGAATATTGTATATATATATATAGGTGATGGCAGGTTTGGGTAGTAGTATAATATAGTATATATAATGTATATGTATATATAATTTGTGTATATAAATATGGTATATGTATATAGTTATATATGTGGTGAGTATATATGAAAGATGTATATTATTATATAGTTGTATATGTAGAGTATATATATATCAATATATATATATGTATATATGTATTATATATATATATATATATAAGTTTGTATTATATTATATATATGATAGTGTATATATATATATTGTGTATATATATAATAATGTATATATATAATAAAAGTGTATGTGTATATGTAGTATGTTTATAATATAGTTGATATATATAGATTATTTATATATATATATTATATATATTATGTGAATCGATATGTATATATATAATTAATGTGTATATATATGTATATATATAATGGTATATATATATTATAATATATATGTATATACGTTGTATATATATCATTATATATATGTTATATATATATATATAATATATACTATATAATATAATGTATTTAATATATATAGTATATATATTAACTTTATATATTGTATATATATAATGTATATATCATAGTAAATATATATATGACGATATAGATTATATAAAACTCTATATAACTGGATATATATATGTTATATATATATAATATATATATATATATATGGATATATATAATATATATATATATATCAATATTTAGAATAAAACTATATATCGATATATAAAGACTTTTCATATATATATATATATATATATATACATATATATACTAATATATATATATGTCATACATATCAACAATATATATATATATATATATGTATATACAAATACTATATAATATTGGATATATATATGTATCTATATATATATAATATATATATATATATAATATAATATATATAGATGAATTATATATATAGTATATAGTATAGAATATATGTATATAATATAGTAATATATATAATAATAATATATATAAGATATAGGTTAATATATATATATATATATATAGTATATATATATACCACTTAATAATTATATATATATATACTATATAATATATATATATATATAATATAGATATATATATATATATATAATCAATATATATAATATATAATAAATATATAATAATATAATATCTAATTATATATATATATAATATATTCTATATATATAATATAATTATATATAATAATAAATAATATATAAAATAATATATATAGTAATATTAAATAAAATTATATTAATAAATATATATATATAATATATATATAATATATAAATATATATATAACTCAATATATAGTATATATATATATATTATTTATATATATATATAATATATAGATATATATTATATAGATATACATGAACTTAATATATATATATATATATATAACTATATATATATATATATATAATCATCACATATATATATATTATTTATATATATATTGAACTATATATATATATATATATATATATATATATATATATATATATTTATATATATAGATATATATATAAATATATATATAAGTATATATATATATTTTATTATATAATGAAATATATATGAGATAATATATATATCAGTTATATATGAAGCATTTTATATATATATATATATATATATTATCTATATAATATATATATATATATATATATACACACATATGTTATTCATATATATATATACTATCACAATATTGATATACAATACTTCATATATATATATATATATATATAGATATATATAATTCATATATATATAATACAATATATATATGAATATACATAACTAATATAATATATTATATCTTTATATATATATATATATGAGATATAACTATATAAATACATATACATAGTAATATATATATATATATATATATATACTCTTATAAAAATATATTATATATTTATATACATACCATATATATATAATATTATTATATATACTATATATATATGTATATAATATGATTATATATGTATAGGGTGTATTATATATATATATATATATATATATATATATATGTATATATGTATGTATAAGTGTATATAATATATTGATATAATATATATATATATATATGTATATGTATTTATAATAAATATATATTTATTTAAAACATCAGACCTCATAATAACACTCACAACACAACACACACCACACAAACACACTCACACAACACACACAACACACACCACACAATCACGACATACACCATACACTACCCACCCTCACAAACAAACACACACACAAACAAAAACCCACACCAACCAGCACACACACACACACACACAAACACACACTACACACACACACACGACAGAACCAAACGAAACACACCGTTAACAAAACACACACAACACACAACAAACACACACCAACAACAAAAACATACCGACATCCCACACACCACACACACACACACGACACACACACACACACACACTACACGACCACATAACACCTCACACACACACACACACACACACTCATACACACACACACACACAGCCACCCACACTCACACACACACACACCACACACACACCCCCACACATCACCACTCACACACCACAACACAAACAGCACACACCCACACACAACCCACCCACACACACCCTCACACACTCAAACACTCTCACACACTCACTCACACACACCCACAACTCTAACGCTCTCCCACAGCACTCTCCCACTAACACACCACCACAAACACACACACACCCTCACATATAAACCACACACTACACTCACAATACTCAACTCCCTCTCATCTCACTACACACACACCACTCCAACACACACACAAACACCCACACTCTCACCACACCATACACAAACTAACCAACACACTCTCACACACACACCCTCTCACACTCACACACCCTCACCTCCCAATCACACACCACCATATCACTCGTCACACCCACAAACTCACACAAACCCACAATCCACTCACACACCAACTCACTATCTCTACCTCTAACTCAACAACCACAATCACTCCCAACACTCACACTCAAACTCCCACTAACTAACACTCACACTCCACCCCATAATAACCTAACTATCTAATCAACCTCACACTCTCTATCCACAATCACTCCTAAAACACACACTCTAAATCACTAACACCTCTCCATCACAAAAACTCAAACACTCTATAATCCCACTCTCTCTACCAATATCACCAACAACAATCACAACATCTATATATATAACTCACTAATCACCCTATATAACTCAGCTAAAAGAAAAACATCAACTCTACCTCTATCTATAAACAATACTATATATATAAATCTCTATATATAACCATATAATAAATCTATACAGAAATCACACACTATATACCTATATCAATATATTATATACCAAACTATCTAAAAATCTATTATCCATATATATATATACATATAATAAATTAAAAACAAAATAATATAACTATACAAATATAAATATCCATATCTAAATCCATATATATATCTAACATTTTTTCACAAATATCTCAATAAATCCAAATATCAATATACATAAATACACAATATATAAACTACATCTTCTCAAATACTCTCAATAACTCACAGAAATATATCGATATATAAAATACAAAAGAACCAAACTCTATACAAATATCTCTCAATATCTCCATCTATCAATAACAATAACACATCTAAATCTAGACTATATACATAATAAAACCCTAACTATATCACCCTAAATCTATCTATACATATCTAACTATAAAATCCCTCAAACTATCCTCTCCCTCTATATATCTATAAATCATAACACACAACCTAAAACCCTATCCCAATCTATATCACATATAACCCACAATACTCTATACTACATACTAAATAACCATCTCTACAATACCTACATATAAACACATAAAAATAAACTTACGTATATATACCTATAAATATCCATAAAAAAAAAACCAAAATATACAAATAAATATATAACAAATATATAAACCAACTAATATCTCCAGATATATATACCTATATATACAATCTCTATATATCAAAATACATATATATATACAAATATATACATATATAAAATAATATACAAATAAAAACACCTATATATACCCCTATATATATTACATATATACAAATATCTATATAATAAACATATCTATACATATCTATCTAATTATACATATATAAATATAATATATAACCATATCAATACACTATCATATATAACATATATATACATAAAAATATAATACATATATTATATAAATATGGTATATATGAACACTATATATAAATATATATAAATATATAACTATATATATATGTACATAAATATATCATTATATTTATATATATCTATATGTGTGTGTGAGTCTAATAAATATATTTCTATATACATTGAATATTAAAATATATAATATATATATAAATATAAATATAAAAATATAAAATTAATACAGATACAATATACATACCAAATCTATATCCATATATCATATACCTCTATACATCCAAAAACATATACATTTAACACTTATATATACATATCATACATACATATATAAAATAAATAATATGTATAATTTTAAATATAATCTATTAATATAAATAAAGATAAAACATACCATATCATATATGTATATATACATATACATATGTATATATATGTATATATATATATATATATATATATATACATACATACATATATACATACATACATATATACATATATATATATACATATATATATACATATATACATATATATACATATATATATACATACATATATATATACATATATATATATATATACACACACACACACACACACACACATACACACACACACTCATACACACACACACACACACACACACTTGCAATATAACGCTGCCACAAAATGAAAAAAAAAACTTGCGGCATTTCAAACTTTTTAGTGAAAGTTCCTCATCAGATGTAAGCAAACCAAAAAATGAATAGTAGAAGTAAATTTTGACAAGAATATATACTAGAAAGGATAACAGAAGGAATAAGGGCTTAAAAAGGTCACTGAAGCAGGTAAGATCATCCAACCCACATTTACCAGCACTCAAGTTGAAATTGGGAAGCTTTATAGTTAAAAGAGATTCTAGCATCTTTCTTTCACAAGCATTAGACGATTTGTGAATTATTTTTATGTTATTTCAATTTAGTTGAAGACTGGCATCACACATGTGATGCCAGTTATCCCCTAGCGTACCTGACATCGCTTTTATGTTCACTTATTCTTTTTTCCAGCTCTCTACCCATTTCACCTATGTAGAACTTAGGACATTCTTTACAAGGAATAGCATAAATGCCTGAAGAAGTACTAAGAGTAGCGTTGGACGCGTTGTGTTTAACCAAATATTTACGCAACGTGTTTGGATAAGTAAACACTATATCAATGTCCATTTTTTAAGTAGCTGACACTTGTCAGCGAGTGACTGATTAAACGGCACAACTAGTAAGCTATCGGACCTGTCTTTACGCGTGACTTGATTTTAAGATAATTCCATAATAATGCTAAGTTCTCTATCAATTAACTTATTATCACTGATCCTATATGCTCTAAGAAACATAGATGAGACTACTTTTTCTTAATGAATAAGGGATGATAAGAGAAAAAATGAAGATAATGAGCAACATGGGTGCCTTTCTGGTAAACTGAAAACTTTAAATAACTGTTGAAATTATGTAACAATATATCAAGAAAGGGTAATTTACCAGCATTTTCCCATTCTACTTTGAATTTAATGGTACGAGCAAGATTGTTAAGTTTACGTAAAAAATCATCAAAATCCGGACAGTTTACTAGCCACATAGAAAAAATATCATCAACATACCTAAACCAGATCGAGCCCGGGGGGAGGATGGCCAGAAGGAGTTCAGTGTCAAACATTTATCATATATGAATTAGTGAGGACTGGACTTAACTGGACTGGACTACTACCTATTGTAATACCGTTAGTCTGTTTATAGAATTCTACCTCAAAAGAAAAAATGTTATTCGAGACTCGTAAATGAACAAGTTCAATAAAATAATCAATGAAATAAAATAATCAATAAAATTATCCATGAAATCCATTGAATGCTTAATATGACTCGAGAAAGAACCTAAAAAGGGGGATAAATTACTAGCCAGCCCCGACGCTAGTGGGCGAGTAACTGAGTTACACAACGAAATAATGGGTCTGAAGAAAATAACATCCTTATTAGTTTTAAGGAGACCATAGAAATAAGGAACAGACAGATTAACAGTCCTGAAATAATTTTTAAAAAGATGGTGTGTATATATATATGTATATATGTGTGTATATATAAAAAAATATAATATATATATATAAATTATATATATATATATAATATGTATGTATGAAAGATGTATGTATAATAAAAAAAGAATATATATTGTTTATTTATTTAGTTTTTTTAAAAAAATTTATTTATTTTTTTTATATTCAAGTAAATACATATTTATTTATTTTTTTTATTTACTTATAATTATATATATATATAAA
>NW_028234432.1:2262783-2277783 GCF_977035675.1 Penaeus japonicus | reverse complement strand
CCCGACCCGGCGGTGATTGGTCCCCCGTGGTAATGAGGCAGACTTGGCCACGCCCTCCGAACGTGGGTATTCAGGACTGACCTGGAACTGGGAGACATTGTGTTAAGTAACTAGAAATATTTAATCATTGCTTCGATATGAATTTTGAATCTTTATCATATACAATAATACCTTGATATCGCCGACCACGTTACCCCAAAATCGTCCGATTGGTAAGAAAATTAGATATAACGAAAAGAGAATGCCAAAATCAGCGATACTTAGCAGAGAAAAAAGGAGATCCGTGATCAGTGGAGCTCTTGAAAATATACGAAGAGATCAGGAAATGCCGTGGCAACGTCTCGATTATTGCACAAGATCACACGGTTGTGCAATCAATGCAGGCTTCGAGATGGGCTGCGCTGGTTACAGGATTGACACGTCTGGTTGACATGCCTTTCTGAATCCATCACTATCGTATCTGAAAAAACTTTATACACGTAACTAGTGCATACGATAGTTGTAGAGGGGACAGGGTAAAGGGCGTAGGAGCAAAAATTATGCAGATGCATGTTGTAAGATAATTGATAATAGTAGTTATAAATTAACTAGCTGAAAATAACATGCAATATAATTTAAAAGATATCAAAAGTATGTATACAATAAGTACATTGTTAGTTATTAACATATTATTATGTCATAATGTGTAGAAACAATTAAAATTTAGCAAGTAAGTTATGCTAAGTTATAGTATATACTCATAAATTGGTATATCCAGTAATGGTAAATATAGTACAAAAAAGATATAAAGATACGACTTGCGAATAAGCATCGGGTGATGCGGTAACTTGCTCGTAGTGCGATGCAACCAACACGCGACCAAGCTGGAATCATCAGCTGTTGCAAGTCAGGTATCTGTTTAAGAGCAGACTGGGGAAAAAAGTCATTAGGAGTCCCGGGCTTCAGGATGAACCCGAGAGTTGCAACAATGCAAGGAGTTGACTGCATCAGGAACCGTATACAGCATAGAATGGTCCTGGTGGTCGACATATGTGGTAGTTACCAGCAGGAACTATCTGCAAGGTATAGCGAAATTAGTATTTCGTATTGAAAAATAATCATATATGCAACATAATCATATGATTTGGCAATAACAAGAAATAGGAAGTATTTACCTGAATTCATGTTATTTGCTGAAAATACTTACGTAGTAGCAGACCGGATTCATCGGGGGATGAACATGTGCAAAATATGGTCGGCTTTGAAAAGTGATGGAAAATGAAAAAAAAGTAAGTTAAGATGTAATTCTTCCATTTACAACTGTCTATCCTTCGGGGAGTGAAGGGCACGGCAAATGAGCCAAGGTCAGACAAGTTAGAAAGAACAAGAAATGGTATGATGCAGAAAAAAAAAATAAATAAAGCCAAAATTTTACCAACCATATCTAACCCTTTTAAATGGGCCCGGGGACCGAAGTCAAGATTTGAGGCAAAGTGGGTAAAAAAAAATTTATCATAAAATATGCTTATAAAAGAAAAAATTAAATCCAAAATCAACCGAATCCAGCCCTTCAATGAATTAGAAGGCACGACATGAGTCAGATTGGATGAACTGGAAAAAAAATGTTAATGAAGTTTGAAAGAAAAAATTATTAATAAAAAAATAAACCTGGAGGTGGGCCCTTTAAAGGGAAAATTGGGTGATTTACCGTGATTGCCCCAATGCTAGTGGTCGGTAAGATCATGCGCCAATTGAACTCGTCCCCGTGGGGAAACGCGTTTTAAACCCGAGAACAAAGATAAATATGATGAATTGGGACTATGCTAGGATATTTCAATTGCGTGGCCGAACTTGTCCTTCTGAAAAAAGGTGCGGCGTAATAGCCAAGATCGGGGCATTTTAAAGAATACCATTATATGTCATAGCTAATAAAAAAATGGGGGAGGTAGCAAGCCTGGAACGTCTGAAAAGTGATAAGCGCGCTTTTCTCTGTTTGAGAGAATTAATTGTGACGCAGGTTGTCAGATCTCCGAAGGCGCGATCCCACCGGAGTGCGAAAAAAAACCCCGTAATTCGCGGTATATTAAATTTGGGTGGTCCCAATTTAAATACGCGAAATTAGGGTGTGAGATGCATATGCAATGGGCGTCATGCAATGAGGCCGATAAGTAGGTAAAAGTATTTGGAGAAAGGCAAATTAAGCTGAAAACCCGTAAAATATAAATGATAATTAAACCTTTCCTGACTGTCCTAATGAACGTTTTCTTTCATAATAACATGAAAATATTTGGCTTTTTCCGATTGACCCATAAAAAGTTTCGAAAGGTGGGAAAACTGGGAGAGGCCTATGATGATAACATATAAGTTTAATGTTGCCCGAAGTCGACAATTGCTTAAAATTAAAAAATAATGACAATCATATCATAGATGATCAATTCCCTTGAAAATAAAATTAGAAATTGGAGTAACAAAAACCCCAAAAATTTGCAATGAAAAATGCAAAGATATCGAATAAAACTATACAACGAAATAGGAATAAAGCTAAGAAACGACCATGCATTTTCAACTTTTCCCTAGCTAAATGTGATGAAAAATCATAATATAAAAGCGATGAAACATGTAGATATAAATAATTGTCATAGAGATTGTATGAATTAACAATCATAAGTCCCCAAAGTAAAAAAAATATTAAAAACTAAACTGTCCCAATTTTGAGAAATTATGAATTTCACAAAGAAAAAGTGAAATTGTAAAATTTCCCCAATTTTCGGAATTTCAACGTGACCGAGTGAGGTCAGTAGTGTGACCATTAATTTGAATCACAAAAGACAAGTATTCATGTTACAGGAAAATGCAGATAAATAATCATGCCCTTCAGAAATAAACAAACGTATATGCAGACAATAAAATAAATGAAAAAGTAAAAAAAAACAGAGTTAAGACACATATAATTCTAATATTTGTTAACGATTTTCTTCAAGTTACACACGTGCAAGAATGACATAGGGAAAAGGGCCATACAGAACGCGGTCATGAAGTGACCGAGGGGGACATGTGAAAGCAAGTCCCAATATCACACGGTCATGAATTTGACCACAAGGGACAGAATGGTCGCGAGAAATATAACACAATGTCAAAGTTTTCTGTCCAGATTGACCAACGAACGGGTCACGGGGCCCAAATGAGGTCAGATGCAAAATACATTTAATTTTTTAAAGTATAATAAAGCAAAAAGAAAAGAAATCATATTAATTCCCATAATAAAGAACAAATATAATAAATGTTAAACCCCAAAATGAATTTCATTTCCACGAATACATAGTATAAACCATATTCAAGAAAAAAGAAAAAAAAATTTAAATTAAAAACACAAGAAAAATAATCACACGAGACAAATAACGAATCTGAAAGATGAAATTATCGAATATAAATTTGTTCGAAGAAACCCTCCTGATTAATTTGCGCATAGGAAAGAAAACTTAAGAAAATGACACAGATGTTAGAAAAAATTCTATATAAGAAATTTCGAAGTTATTGCCATAAGAATATGATGTGATTTACAGTTATTTACTTAACTAACGCACGTAAAAACAAATCATGCATTATACGTAGTAAAATGTAATCGTAAAATCACACAAGATAACGTAGAGCAATCTAAACGTAGAATGATAGAATAAGTAAACGAAACAGTTACTTTATCGGCTTCCTATGGAAGATTAACGTCACACCTTTATGTGAATTTCTACAAGAATACGAATAACGTTGAGATGTTAATAATAACAAACGTAAAATAACATAGGATAATTGTTAAACATTCGTAGCATAGTAAAATGAACGAATAACGTACACATCGGGAGACATAAAATAATGATGAGAAATATTACGTTACCGAATGTTAACGAAAAGTTATTTAGTGAAATTAACGAAACGATATGTAGAAAAAATATCACTTATTAACAAAAATATAGATGAAAAAGCGTGGGAGGGAGGGTGGGGGAGAATTACGGGGGTGGAGTTTGCAATAAACAGGGAGAAAAAAAAATGCAATGGGGAGCGGGGGGCAGGGAAACACAGGAGATACAGTGTCTAGTAACCTTAAAGTGACTTACCTTTTGTTGCTGAGAGAAGAGAAGTAGCTTCACTGCGATTGTTGTGTTCCTCTTAGTGCTGATGTTATTCACAATCACAAAATACACACTTAGACAATACTAACGTGGCGAGAATTGTCCCAACCGTTACCATATGAGGCGGATAGAAAAGGGGTTTTTTAAAGTACCGCGAGCGTTCACGATTAAATAAATATTAGTTAAATTCTACACTTTTAACCTAAACGAGGAGGTACTTCTCCAGATATCACAAACTATGTTACGAGTGAAAAAAATAGAAAAGAAGACCACTAGTATGCCTAAATTGTGAAAAAAATGGGAAACTAGGCCCCTATAAATTGTTATTAATCGAAAGAACCAAATTTTTGTAGCGAGCGGCCTACGAAAATTTATAATCAAAGACTTTATTTAAACCAATTAACGACGTGGGGTTTCTTATCTTGCATTATCACCATTTAAAAGTGACGAGCAAGATAAATCCCATTTTTCCACCAGAATGTGATGAGCAAAATTGAATCTCACCGCGACACCAGTTTATGGGGAGGGTTTTTAAAAGAATGTGCCCCCTACTACGACCCAGTTTGTGTAAATTGTATTTACCCCTAAATACTAACACTATTTGTGTAATTGGCACGAGGGGTCCCGCCCGGGGCACCCGAATATGTGCGAGCAGAGATTGACCCTAATTCCCAAAAATAATATATAAGGGATTCCGTAAAACCCCGGTAGCGAAAACATTAACAATATATTATAAATCAAGATATATATATAACATTATTTACAAGGGAGGCACGATAAAATATATCCCAAGGGGGAAGCAACCCAAACGCAAAGCTAATAATACCGAGCTAAAATAAAATCAATAACCCTAAATAAACACAACACTAAGGAAAACCAACTCAAAGGGAAAACACAGACAATGCACAGAAATATGAAATAAGCTAAGTAAACTAAAGGCACTAAAACACTGTCCTACCTGGAATCCTTAGGAGGTAAAGGGGAGAGGAAGGACCTCTCGACTTGAAGGTCGAACTAATTCTGTCTAAATCTATAAATGACCTATTTTGAGGAGGATACTGGTCATTTCGAGGGGCAGCGCAATTCTTCTAATTGGGCAGGGAGCTGCCCGACCCGGGGGTGAGTGGTCCACGTGGGTAAGAGGCAGGACCTTGGGCCCCGCCCCCGAACGGTATTCAGGACGACCTGGAACGGGGACATTGTGTTTAAATAACGAAAATAATTAAACTTGCTTCGATATGAATTTTGAATCTTTTCATATACAATAAAAACTTGATAATATATATATATATATATGTAAATAAACACACACACACATTTTAAATAAATATATATATATATATATATATATATATATTATAATAATATATAAAACATAATATGTATATAATATGAATATTTTATATACATATATATATGTTTAATATATATATATATATATAAATAAATATATTTATATATATATATATTGTGTGTTGTATATTTTATATATTGTATAGTATATATATGTATTAGATAATATATATATGTATATATATATGTATATATAGAGGTATATTATAAGTATGTATTTATTATAATAATATGTATATTTAAAATATAGATTATATAAGGAATATATATATGTATATAGATATAATATATATTTATATATATATTATACATACATATCTTATATACATACATACATATACATATGAAATAAATATTTATATGAATAAATATATATATTATATATATATATATATATATATATATATATATATATACATACATATACATACATATACATACTTATATATGCATATACACATTCACATATTCATACACATACACATCCATACATAGATATATATAATATTATATAATATATATAATATATATATATAAATATATATATATATTATATATATATTTATTTATTTATGTATTTATTTAATGTATTTTATTTATATATATATATATTATATATATAATTAGATATATGTATATATATGTATATATATAATGTATATATATATATATATATATATGTATATATGTATATATATAGTAATAGATGTATAATATATTTATATGTATATAAATATAGTAGGTATATATATATATATGTGTATATTATGTATATGTATATATATATATTTATGGTATATATATGTAGATATATACATATATATATATATTAGGTAATAGATATATAGATGTATATATATGGATATGTATATATATAATATATATAGATGGATAAATATGTATATATATTTTTTTATAATATGGATTGGATCAATATACCTGTATAGAAGTATATATTATTGTATATATTATATGGTATATAATTGTATATATATATATAGTATATATATAGTTGATGGATATAGAATATGTATATATATATGTATAGATATTTAATATATATTTGGTATATTATGACTATATATAGGATGTGTTTATATATAGGGATATATATATGTATATATATATTATATGTATAATGTAATATAGATATATATGTATATATATATGGTATGATATATTTGTAATATATATATGTATAATTATATTATGTATATATGTATATATATATGTATATAGGTATATATATGTTATATTTGGGATATATGTATATATATGTATATATAGTATATATTATATGTGTATATATAGATAGTTGTTAATATATATATATATATGTATGGATTGATATATATATGTATGATAAGATATATGTATATATAGGTAGATATTTATATGTATAAGTATTATATGTATATTATTATATGTATATGTATATATATATTATATGTATATAGATATGTAGGTTATAATGGTATAATATAATATATATACTATATGGTGATAGTGTATTTATATGTATATATATATATGTATGATATATATTTGGTATATATGTATATATATATATGTATATGTATGTATTGATATAGAGGCTGTTATATATATATATATAGTATATATATATATATATATATATATATATATATATGTTGGATAGGTATATGTATATTATAGTATATATATATATATATATATAATATATATATATTATGTATATAATTATATTATATATATATATTGGATGTATATATATTATATATGTTATTATATATATCTGTATATATATTATGTATATAATAATATATATATGTATATATATATGTATATATATATATATATGTAGTATATATCAGTATATATATGTAGATAGTAGGATATGTATTTATAGTTAGAGATATATAGTATATATATGTATATATATATGGATAGATATATAATGTATTATTGTATATATATGTATATAGTTTATGATATATATATATATTTATCGATATGTATAGTATATGTATATATACATATATATATACATATATATATAGTTATATATAGTATATATATATTATACATGGGTTATATATATATGTATCTATATAGTGATACTATATGTATATATATATGTATATAATATATAGAGTGGAAATATATATATTAGTATGATATATATATGTATATGTATAGTATAGATATATATATATATATATATTATATAATATATATGTATGTATATATACTGTATGTATATTTATGTATATGTATATATATAAAAAAAAAAAGTATATGTATATATATGTATATGTATATATATATAATATATATATATATATAGGTATAATATATGTATATGTATATATATATATATGTATATATAGAGATATATATATGAATATATATATATATGTATATATATTGTAGTATAAAATTATAAATATGTATGGTATGTATGTGTAATATATATATATATATAGAGTATATTGATATAGTATATATATATATATAGTGATATATAAATTTTGATATATGATATATATAGTATATAGTGCATTTATATGGGGCTTCGGGTGGCCAAGAACTGGTGTTAGAGCATTGGATTGTGAAATGACAAGGATCTTAGTTTCAAGCATTTTAAATCTCCAGCTGGTGAGTTGTTACCTTGGGCCAAGGTAACTTTACCCTCAATTGCCTAGTGAGGTGTATACGACAATATGTGTTATGTATAACCCCCCCGCACCGCAAGATACAATTAAGCGCCTTGTAGGTGGGGTGTTCCGTGGCCATAACACCCTCTTGAGAGGCCAGCATGCCCCATGCCTGCAGTGTAATGATACAGGCTGGGAGGGGGGCGGGATATATATATACTATATATATATATATATAATAATAATATAATATATATATAATATATATAATACATATATATATCATATTATGATATATTTAAATTATAATATATATACATATACATATGAATACACTACATACCAATAGACAGATTTTTGTTAGTTATTGATATAGTAGTTTATTTTTACTTAGGATTAGTTCTCTATATGGGACTATTCTGAATGATTATCATCACCTCTCTAATGCCGTATTGCCTTCACTCCAGTGGAGCTAATAGTGTTTTTTTCCATTATTTGCAGAGAATTTTTATCTACAACATGTCTCTAGAACAAACAGCATGTGAAGGTAAGCCACTGCATTGGTCAAAAGGTATTTAGGGAGCTGTAATTTTTTAGGTTGTTTTTATGCACATTATACAAGCAAACATTAAAAGATGCAGGGTCATGAGACAACATAGTAGTATGGGTAATGTGAATAAATTGACACAAATTTATGATAATCTTTTCCTCAAAGAGCTGTTGATATTGTCTGATTTGGACTGTTTGCATTTTTTATGACTAGACTGGATAGGGAAGGATATTAAGCAGTCTTATCGTCCACATTGAGGAGAAGTATCCTCTCATTCTACTCATATTAAGATTTATACGTAACCTGTACAGATTTGATTAATGTAAGATTTGTAGAAACAAAATGAATCAAACCTTTGCCACCATTTGAACAAACAAATTTCCACAAGTTACTTGATGGTTGAACATGTTTTGCTTATTATAATACATATTCATTATTATATTGGTATTTGAAAGATATAGAAAACTTGTATATTTAATTGATAATATGAAATGGTGTAGAACAAATCAAAGAATTAAATTCCCAAAAATGGAGCAGAGCTGAGCATTTAGCAACACCACCCAGGGTTGAGTGTAGCAGCAGAAAACCAATAACACCTTGTACCTGACTATAAACACGTTTGAGCCAGTGGAAAAGATAGTTTGTGTGTCGAAATTACTTACAGTTTGTGTATATAAATATAATTCATAGATAATAAATTTTTGATTCAGGAAATATTTCTAGATGTTGCTTTTACAGCCGTTGCCGATTGTTTCATTATTCTTGTTGGTAAATCGATTTCTATTTGATGTTACTACATTCTTACAGTAACAGTTACTGTTGTACTATAAATTCATAGAAATTTTCTCTTTTAGATTTAAAAGCCTTTGAGCGACGATTGACGGAAGTCATAGCTAGACTACAGCCAGCCACCACAAGATGGAGAAGTAAATATCTATGTATTTAATGATGGCTTTGTGGTTAATGATGATATACTTTTCTCAATTTCTTAATTGGTTGATTATAATGTCATGCTCTCCTTTCTTTTCATTTGTCTTCTTTCCTTTGCCCCTTCAATTTGTCATCACTTCCCTTCATTTTTTCTTTCTTTTTCATATTCTCTTCTTTTCTCTTTCTTTTCTCTTGCAATTGCCATGGTGTTTCTTGTAGCAGTTAACTGGAGTAATAATTGGAATCTACAAATTTTCTTTCCACTCTCCAGTTTATGGGATCATGGATTTAACAGGTACACTTAGTAAATCCAATCTTACAGTGGTTCTAGTGATCATCGCAGCGAGCACAGCCCTGGGGGCATACCTCTGGCTCACAGATCCCATCACCCAGGAGGTGACGTTTGTTCAGTCACTCCTCAACCACCTCTTCTTCACTTTTGCTGCCACTACGCTAAGTAAGTATGGAAAAGAGGATATTGAGATTGGGACACTTGGACACGGAAGGGAATTGATGCTGTGCAAGGTGTGTTAGGAGGAGGCAAGGGTTTTCTTCCATTGCCTGATATTAGTGGAATTAACCCATTCACGCTGGATGACGTGCTGACACGTTTCGTGGTTTTTGCGTCAGACGCCGGGGATGAGATATCTGGGCAAGGCCGGCGCTAGGGGTGAGCGAGTGGGCAGCCCAGGCTTGCGGCTTGTGCGCCCGAGAATCTCGAGGCGTTAGGCTTATGTGTTTGAAAGCCCCAGCATTATGATCATTCAAAGCAGGAATCACTCTGGCGTGAATGGGTTAAATCAGAAGTGATATATTCATATAATAGTTAAATACAAAATGGAAATAATAAATATTGTTGCAGGGGGGGGATAGCTTTCTGTGTCCTTGTGTCTGTAGAAAAGATACCAGATATTACTAGATATACTAGATTATCATTCACACCAAAACAAAAGCCAGAAAACAGCTGAGGTGACTTTAAGGTGCAGAGTTCAGTTCAGTTCAGACAGATATGCGAAGACGTCGCTTCGCCCGGGCTATATGCTCAAGGCGGCCCGGCCTCTGCCAGCTACGAGTGCTGACTCATCTTATCTAATCTTATCTGATCATCATCGCTGACATTCAGCTCAGTTCAGAGAGATTTTGCGAAGACGTCGCTTCGCCCGGGTTGTGTGGAAGGGTTATTTAGCCCGATTTATTATATTTGGGTTTATATTAGCCGATCTCTCTTATATCTTATTTTTGGTTAGCCCGATATTATTTATTAGTTTTGTATTATTATTTAGCCCGATCTCTATTGGCTATAAGTGCTGACTCATCTGGTCATCATAACTGAACTTTTACCGTGGCGGTCGGATTGCCTGTAGGCGCTCCAGTTGCCAGGGGGCTAATGACAGGCATAGCCGTCTAACCAGCCCGGCGGCTGTCGTCTCTGGGCCCTGCCTGAGGAAGCGAGTGTGCTCGCATTCCATCAGGTAGTGCTCTAATTTGGCGTCCGGCGCGCCACAATACTCACAGCGTCGCTCATCTTGCCCAATAGTGGGGATGATTTGCCACGCACAATGGTAGCCTATTCTCAGTCTGTGCAGACTGACTTCAGCACACCTTGATATTCTGGGAGAGAGTATCAGCGACTCATAGCCTGTGGCGTTTGAGTACCAGCTGGCCGAGGGGGAGGTTCTCGCTTCCTCTCTGTGTCGCTGCAGGGCACCGACCTGCCCTGCAACCATCGTTTTATACCGCCTTAGCAGTTCCCGGCTAGGATGCACCACAAGATCACTCAAGGGTTTCTTCCTGCCTTCCTCCGCTAGCCTGTCAGCTACGTCATTCCCTTCAATACCAACATGGCTTGGGATCCAGTTGATGATGATGCGTCTTCCCTGGTCCAGGATTCTCTGAGCAATGGTGAGAATCGAGGTTAACAGGTAAACGTTATCAAGGGGCGTGCTTTGTTGCAGGCTGTCAATGGCGGCCCTAGAGTCTGTGTGTATAACAACATGCCCGTCCGTCTGGGCTGCATGGGCTAGGGCTCCCATAATAGCTACTGCCTCTGCCTGGAGCGAGGAGGCATTGTCTGATACCCCGCATAGCTTTCTCTATGCCCCTTGCTGCAAAACCGGCGCCTGCAGTGCGGGTGGTGGGGTCTACAGAACCATCCGTGAAGTAGGTTTTACTGTTCAGCGGCGTGATTGCTGTAATGTTCCTCTCCGCCTCAGCCTTCAATAGAGGCGGTGAGTACTGCGTTTTTCTTCTTGATAGACTCATGACAGAGAAACTCTACAAGGATCGTGCCCACGGCGGGGCTGAGACATAGTCAGGGTGGGGATGGTCCATGCCCTTGATCAGTAGTGTCTCTTGGAGCTCAAAGCGTTTCAGCACTCTGGTTGTTTGAGACAGCCAGGTGTTGTTAGCAAAGAGTTCTTGGTTTTGTGCAAGCCGACGCTGCACTCTCTGTCTTAGCTGCGAGTCCTGTGGGGACTGTAGGACATTTGCAAGGAACTGGGCCGCCATCTGATCAATCCGGGTGTCCAGGGGAAAGAGTTTTGGCCTCCAGAGGAGGTTAGTAACCTTAGCCCACCCAGGGGCACCCAGAATAATCCTGGCGGCTTCGTTTTGCATTATGTCGAGTCTTTTCCTGAGTCCAGGTTTTACTGTGATCAGGGCGACGGAGGCGTAGTCCACAATGGGACGGACAGCGTGCACGTAAAAAGATCTTAGCACGCGGTGTCCAGCCCCTAAGCGCCGCCCAGACAGAGCTCTCATGACAGAGAGCCTTGCCTTGGTCCGGTCTGAGAGATGTTTGATCTCGGAGCGGAAGGTGAGGTTCTTATCGATCCATACCCCCAAGTATTGGTAGACGTGTACCCACTCAAGCTCTAGACCTTGGACTCGCAGTCTTTGATCACAGACATCATGTTTCAGCGCCATTGCCTTCGATTTGGCTGCTGAGATCTTAAGCCCGACTCTGCAGCATTCCTCAGTTATTAGGTCCAGACAACGCTGGGCCTTTCTGACTGGATTCACATTTCTTCTCCCAGTGGAGATAATTGCTAGATCATCTGCATATGAAATGATCGTGCACCCCGCTGGGAGTGGAATGTCGAGAATATTTAACATAAGGATGTTGAACAGGGCCGGGCTAAGGACCCCTCCTTGAGGGGTGCCATTCTCTAGAGGCAAATGCCTGGAAAGGTGACCTTGGAACTTCACTCTGGCAGTTCTGTTCCGAAAGTAATCGCCAATCCAGGCAAGCAGCCTGCCTTTGATTCCCTTGCGGATCAGGATCCTTCTTCTCTCCTGAATGGCTAACGGGTTTGCCAGTTCAAAAGCCTTCTCCAGGTCAAGGAAGACAATGACAGCGCTGCTGCTGCTGACAGTGCTCAGTAAGGTGGCAATGCTGTGGGTAGTGCTCTTGCCCCTTGTGAACCCGTGTAGGTGTTCATGTGGAGGTCCCAGCTTCCATTGGAGCCGATTCAGTACCATTTTCTCTGCTGTCTTTCCTAGACAGCTAAGCAGGGAGATGGGGCGGTACCGTCCTGGCTCCTTTGGTTTGGGGACGGGAATTATATCAGCCCTCTTCCAGCACTGTGGCCCGCGCTCCCCGTGAGGAAGTTTCCCAGGACTTGTTGATGAAATGAAAAAGTGCAAGCTCACCTTCATGTCCTAGGTGGGAAATGATGGGGTGAAGTGGGGACGGGGAGATCCCATCGCTAACCCGGGCTGACCGGGAATCTGGACTTGTATGTTCGCCGTAATTCCCTCAGAGAGAACCAAGGCATCTGTATCATCAGGCTCGACCGCCTTTTTCTCCCTGATGAGGCATGCCTGCCTGGGAAGCAGTTGTTCTTGGCATGCCCTCAGCTCTGGCTGGTAGTCCGACGCTACTTGTTCTAGCAGAGAACTCGAGTTGGCCAGTCTCTCCTCTCCGCCTCCGACCGCGGGGTCATGGTGGGTCTTTTTGGATGGCTGAGCGATTCGTGGCCCGTCTGATACGGTTCCACAATTCTGAAAGGGATGGTTTGGTGGCCAAAGGACTCGCACCACTCCAGCCACTTTTCCTGCTTTTTTTTTTTCCAACCTCTTAGCAGTTGTCCTGAGCATCCCTGAGAGCCTCATCTTAGAAGAGTGGTAGATGGTTCTCGGGATTTCTCTGTCTGCGAAAGTGTTCTTCTGCACATATTGATTTCTGTGGTTAACCTCCTTAATAATCTCATCATTATAGTACCAGGCGTCCTTGGAAACACCTGGACCACTGACCGAGTTTTGGGGATGGTTTTCTGAGGCTGCCCTCGTCTATGGCATTTACTAGTCTGGGCCTCATGAAAGTAATCCTCCAACATTATCATTAAGTGAGGAGTCACTGGATTCTGAGGCACAAGCGACGGCCAGAGCCTCCTGGAAGGACTTTCCAGTTGGCTCTTTCCACCTTCCATCGAGGATTGTGCTGGGGCATGGGTGCCGCGGCCAGCATCCAAGATGGTGGTGACTATCCCATAATGATCGCTCGTGGCAGATGTTTGTCCACAGACCAACTAATTCTCTTCTCCGACCAAGAGCCGCAGTGAACCAAAGGTGAGGTCAAGGACCCCCCGCCAACATGCGTAGGCTCCTGGCTGTTTAGAAGATGGCAATCATCTGGGCATGACTCTAGCAAACCTCGGCTATATGGCAGCCTGCCATATCACGTCTCTGAGTTGGGGAGCCAGTAAATAGGGTGGTGGGCATTAAAGTCCCCCCCTATAAGAATTAGCTCAGTGCTGCAGCAGCACAGAGCTTCACTGATTATCTAAGCCCCTACAGTTTTGGCCTACTGTATACATTGTACAGCATTGAGAGGACCCCCGCGGCCAAAATGGATCTCAACAGCAAGGGATTCGACACTTCTCCGCACTGCCCAGGATCGGCAATCAGGGAGCAGGGGATAGTCGAACTTCACAAGGGTAAAATCAGGCCTCTGGTACCTTGCGTGCTCGTAGCACAAAGGGATGATATCCCGAGAAGCGTACAGATTCCCCCCTGTTAGCGTCTCTTTGAGCATGCGCAACATCAATGTTCCGAGATCGCTAAACGATCGCCGTGGAGAAGGGCGGCCGCTAGGGGAGAAGCTGTTGATGTTCCACTGCAGTATGGCTTAAGTTAGTGGCCATAGTGCTTGTCTGCGTTCACTAGAGTCATTGACCGTCAAGGGTATTCGGTCTCTTGTGTCCGACGCCCGGCCAACCCGTAGTGGGTAACGTCAGACATTTCGGAGTTCTGACAACTCCTTTTTGGGTGAGTTCCACACTGAGTGTGGGATTTCCTCACTTGAACTCGTCACTGTCGTCAGGACAGGTCGAGTTGGAAGGGCTGGTCCTCCTGGGAGGTGGCAG
Source organism: Penaeus japonicus (assembly GCF_977035675.1). Classification (NCBI taxonomy): domain Eukaryota; kingdom Metazoa; phylum Arthropoda; class Malacostraca; order Decapoda; family Penaeidae; genus Penaeus; species Penaeus japonicus. The sequence goes on along the minus strand of NW_028234432.1, from coordinate 2,262,842 downwards.
TATGATTTTTATTTTTTTTTTTTTTTTTTTTATTTTTTATTTTTTTTATTCTTTTTTCT